>NC_041381.1:573449772-573537637 GCF_002162155.2 Triticum dicoccoides | reverse complement strand
TTAATTTAGGAGTTTCATATAGTGTTAGCTAGCTAATAGAGAGAAGTGTCCTTTCTTATCTCTGTGCTTGGCCGACGCTACGTACTATACGTATAGAGAGGACTCGACATGCTAGCTAGCTAGTAAGCAAATGAAGGAAACCATTAAGTACAGAAGATCGTCATGAACATATATGGAGAAAAGTGATCGAACTCTCCTTCTCCGAGAGACTGGTCGAACAACAAGTTTTCGTATATCAATCCGACGTTACTGGCTACATATATACAATATATATAAGATCTCTTACAATCCCCTAACATCTGAACTCAAGTTCCACATGGTATTCTCCGTGTTTATCGATGACGTGGTCAATAAAGAATCCCGCCAATTCCTCTTGAATTGCTCATATGCGATCTTGTGGTAGGAGTTCATTCCGCATCTGAAACATCTAATTTGAAGAAGGGGGTCAATACATATATATGAATCAAACTCAACACAAATGATGATAATAAAATAAAATTGTGAATATTACTGCTTACGCACTTCATATTGTTTTTTAGAGTAGCCTCGCTCACAGGTCGTGTGGCGGATGAACTCGCAAATGTAGTATCCACAGTAATTATTCCGGGGTTCCTGCCACAACCACTTTACAAGAAATAGAGATCAATCAAAGTGATAAGCAAGCATACTAAATTGTATTGATGAAACTAGCTAGAATCAATGGGAGATGCGTGGAACTAGCTAGTAGTACTTACTTTCGGGCGTTCAAATCGTAGCTCCCCCGGCAGTCCTGGAGCTTGTGCGGTGAACTTTTTCCAAACCCTGCCAGACAAAGAAAACAATTACCTGATATCAAGAAATGAACAAAGTTGCCAATATGGTGCGATAATCATCGATTAAACTTACTTCTCGAGCATTTTAGTCATGGCCACATACTCCTTGGGATCTTTTCGTCTCAAGCTTAATCTCTAGCAGAACAAAGTGGAAGCTGCGCAGGCATGCATAACTCATCAATTACATTACTATAACCTCGAGTAATAAGGGAAACCGAATACGCACAAGATAGTAACACTCACTTGAATTCGTAAGGAAGGAGTATTATATCTTTGTTTTGATTTCGAAGTAACGATCGTAGCAAGTTGGCATCGGTTTGTTTGGCATCATGTTTAACATTCCATTCATCTGTGAGATTTGTGTTAATGAACCCAATATCACTGATTTGTCTTCTTGCATTCAGCGATCTTCAATGTGCATAATACAGTGAGGATAATTATATATACATGCAATGAAAGAGCTGAGCTATATATAGAGACTTAATTACAGAAGTAGTACTTACAGATAGTAGCAAGTGACGATTATTTTATCGAGGACCTTTTGATTGATAAACTGGAAGAACTCCTCATATGGAACAGACAACAGATCAATTCCAACGAGGTTGTGCTCCTCTTTAACTCTCAGTGTCAAAGTATCCTTCCCAGACTTGCTGCAGATGTCCATGTACCAATCATGGAATCTTCGCATCATCGTTGTTAGAGGAGGATGACCAGGTTTGGCGAGAGGCTTCCCATGCCGGTATTTGAATTCGTCCACCTCCATTGTATCAAAATGTGCATCGCCGGGCAGGTAATCTCTAGGATTGGTATTGGGCACCATCCCGGATGATTAGCAACGATATCGCTAGACACCTTGAGCGGGGGGCACGATTGGTTCGCTTGTTCGCCGAGCTGGGGAATTTTTTCCCACTTCTTTTTTCTGCTAACCTTCAATTATTGCAAGTACTTCCCGTCCGCTCCGCTTCCTTATATGTCCTCTAAATAATGCGCTCATAGTTGGTTTCCGGCGGAGGCGGTGGTGGTCGCTTCAGGGCATCCAAAGTGCGCTTCGCTTTCACCGGATCTATCTTCTCCTCCAGAGGTGGATGTTTCTAGATGTTTGCGTTCCAAAGAAGTCCTTCACTTGGGCTTCACAAATCTTCTTGTTTTCCTCCTTGCTCATCTCGTATGGTAACTTCTCTAGAGGCTTGAGAGAAGGACCAAATCTGTATTGCCTCCCGCCTCTAGCTGTACTTCTAGACGGTGGAGCGGCTGCGACTGTCTTCTTTACTTGCTTACGAGGCGGAGAAGAAGGAGGCGGAGTGCTACGACACGCTGGAGCAGCCGGAGCAGCAGCGACTATCTTTCGCTGTTGCTGACGAGGCGGAGGAGGAGGCGGGCTACTCAGACGCACCGACGCGGGCGGAGGAGGCGGAGTGCCGCCACGCACCTGAACAACCTGAGAAGGAGGCGGAGTGCCCTAATCACTCACCAGAGGAGGAGGCGGAGGAGGAGGCGGAGTGCCCTGACTCACCGGAGGAGGAGGAGGAGGAGGCGAAGGCGTCCAGTTCGGAAGCCTGATGAGCTCCTTCTGCCGTAGACATGGAATCTACAAAGCAAGACGCAACAGAGTCTCCCCTTCACCGGTAGGGTGGTCAAGCTCGAGCTCCTCAAATCCCTCCATTATTTGGTCGACCATCACAATAGCTTAGCCTTGTGGAATCAGAAGGCAGTGAAAAGTTGCGCCGGGTACAGGAGGTGCAACAGAGCCGACAACCGCCTTGACTTTGAGGTGGTACCATTGTGTCATAAGGTGGCAATCTTCAGCCTCCGTGATAGCATCCACGGGGTAGCTGGGAGCCGTGAAGTCAGGCTGCTGAAGGAGCTCGATGGAAGCCATGCTGCTTCTCCGCTGAGATGGCGGGGTAGCTTCTGGGATAGCTTCATGCGGCTAATCTGGTTGGTCGGTACCTCGCTCGCTCTCAACTTGTTGCTCCAGCTTTAGTACTCTTGCATTCAGCTTCTGCAGATCGCTCAGCTCCTGTTTCCTCTTCCTTTCTTCGGTTTTGTACCCGCCTGCATCGGGAAACCCAACCTTCCACGCAACAGAGCCTGTCGTGCCTCGTGTTCATCCTGGGTGCTCAGGATTGTCGAGGGCCTTTGTGAGCTCGTCGTTCACTCTGTCGGGAATGAACGTCCCTTCCTGCGCTGCGGCGATATACTTCTGAAGCTTCTTGACTGTTATTTTAAGTTGCTCGTTCGTTCAACAGCCCTTCCTTGTTTCAGGGTCCAAGGTTCCCCAACCCCGAAGAACCAACTCCTTGAATGGTCTGGCCAGTTCAATGTCTCTGGTTTGACCCCTTCATCAAGCAGGTCCTTCTCAGCCTTGTCCCACAACGGCCAGGCTTTAAGGTAGCTGATGACCCACAAGTGTAGGGGATCTATCGTAGTCCTTTCGATAAGTAAGAGTGTCGAACCCAACGAGGAGCAGAAGGAAATGATAAGCGGTTTTCAGTAAGGTTTTCTCTGCAAGCACTGAAATAGTAGGTGATAGATAGTTTTGTGATAAGATAAATAATAACAAGCAAAAAGTAAATAAAGTAAATAAAGTGCAGCAAGGTGGCCAAATCCTTTATGTAGCAAAGGATAAGCCTGGACAAATTCTAATAATGAGGAAGGAGCTCCCGAGGACACATTGGGAATTATCATCAAGCTAGTTTTCATCACGTTCATAAGATTCACGTTCGTTACTTTGATAATTTGATATGTGGGTGGACCGGCACTTGGGTACTGCCCTAACTTGGACAAGCATCCCACTTATGATTAACCCCTATTGCAAGCATCTGCAACTACAAAAGAAGTATTAAGGTAAACCTAACTATAGCATGAAACTAGTGGATCCAAATCATCCCCTTACGAAGCAGCGTATAAACTAGGGTTTAAGCTGCTGTCACTCTAGCAACCCATCATCTACTTATTACTTCCCAATGCCTTCCTCTAGGACCAAATAATGGTGAAGTTTCATGTAGTCGACGTTCACATAACACCACTAGAGGAGAGACAACATACATCTCATCAAAATATCGAACGAATACCAAATTCACATGACTACTAATAGCAAGACTTCACCCATGTCCTCAGGAACAAACATAACTACTCACAAAGTATATTCATGTTCATGATCAGAGGAGTATTAATATGCATTAAGGATCTGAACATATGATCTTCCACCAAGTAAAGCAACTAGCATCAACTACAAGGAGTAATCAACACTACTAGCAACCCACCAGTACCAATTTGTGGGTTTGATACAAGATTGGATACAAGAGATGAACTAGGGTTTTGAGAGGAGATGGTGCTGGTGAAGATGTTGATGGAGATTGATCCCCTCCCGATGAGAGGATCGTTGGTGATGACGTTGGTGATGATTTCCCCCTCCCGGAGGGAAGTGTCCCCGGCAGAACAGCTCCGCCAGAGCCCTAGATTGATTCCGCCAAGGTTCCACTTCGTGGCGGCGGAGTTTCGTCCCGTAAGCTTGACCATGATTTTTTCCAGGGGAACAGTGATGATATAGCAGAAGATGGACGCCAGAGGCCCACCAGGGGGCCCAGGAGATAGGGGGCCGCGCCCTACAGGGGGGGCGCCCCCTGTCTCCTGGACAGGGTGTGGGCCCCCTAGCCTATTTCTTTTTCTCATAAATTCTTAATAAATCCAAAAAGTTGTTTCGTGGAGTTTCAGGACTTTTGGAGTTGTGCAGAATAGGTTTCCAACATTTTCTCCTTTTCTAGCCAGAATTCCAGCTGTCGGCATCCCCCTTTTCATGGTAAACCTTGTAAAATAAGAGAGAATGGCCATAAGTATTGATATATAATGTGTAATAACAGCCCATTATGCAATAAATATTGATATAAAAGCATGATGCAAAATGGACGTATCAACTCCCCCAAGCTTAGACCTCGCTTGTCCTCAAGCGGAAGTCGAAATCGAAAAATATGTCCACATGTTTAGAGATAGAGGTGTCGATAAAAATAAAATGCGGACATGAGGGCATCATGATCATTCTAATAACAGTAATATAAATAGATTTTGTCATATGATTTCCTATGCTCAAGTAATAAGCAATTCACAATGTCAAGTATGGTTCATAAACTTCATTGGGAACTAACGAACTATAATCTCAGTCATTGAAGCAATTACAATTTATCGTAACATCACAAAGAGTCAATAATAGAGCTTTTCAGCAAGCTCACATACTCAACTATCTCGTAGTCTCCCATAACTGCTAACACTCATGCAATACTTGTGGTTATAGAGTTTCAGTCGGACACTGAGAAAGATAGGGGCTTATTGTGTTGCCTCCCAACGTATTCACCTTTAGGTGATGTCAACAATAATAGCCTATGCCAACTTACACCCAATTGGATATATGTATCATGATCTTTCAAACACGAGAAGCTTGCCAAAGGATAAAATGAAAAAGGGAAAGGTGAGGATCACCTTGACTCAAGCATAAAGTAAAAACATAAAGTAAAAGATAGGCCCTTCGCAGAGGGAAGCAGAGGTTGTCATGCGCGTTTAGGGTTGATGCATAAAATCTTAGTGCAAAAGAACGTCACTTTATATTGCCCCTTGTATGTGGACCTTTATTATGCAATCCGTCGCTTTTATTACTTCCACAACAAGTTCGTACAAAGCTTATTTTCTCTGCACTAATAAGTCATACATATTTAGAGAGCAATTTTTATTGCTTGCACCGATGACAACTTACTTGAAGGATCTTACTCAATCCATAGGTAGATATTGTGGACTCTCATGGCAAAACTGGGTTTGAGGATATTTGGAATCACAAGTAGTATCTCTACTTGGTGCAAGGAATTTGGCTAGCAAGAGGGGGAAAGGCAAGATCAACATCTTTGGAAAGTCAATGACAATATACTTTAACTGAGATGTCGGAAAACATAAACCATTACGTTGTCTTCCTTGTCCAACATCAACTCTTTTAGCATGTCATACTTAATGAGTGCTTCACAATCATAAAAGATGTCCAAGATAATATATTTATATGTGAACCCCTCTTTCCTTATCACTTCCTATTAATTGCAACGATGACCAAGGCTACGTTCATCAACTCTCAACAATTTCTATGCCTCATACTTTCTATGTGTGAAGTTATCACTATCCATAAGATCAATATGAACTCTTTTGTTCTTTCTACTTTCTCAAGATCATAGCAACATAGCAAAGCCCTTGAATCAACACTAATCTTTATTATAGATAGCACATGTACTCGCTTACATAAAGAGATCACAATGCAAAACTCAAAACTACTTGATATCAAAACTTCAATCTACTAGATCAAGATACTAAAAGGATCGAACTAAATAAAGCGGTAAAGATAGGAGTGTGATGGTGATACGATACCGGGGCACCTCCCCCAAGCTTGGCAGTTGCCAAGGGGAGTGCCCATACCCATGTGATTATTTATTTGGAGGTGATGGAGGTGGTGATGATGACGGTGGATAATCGCACATCGAGCGCAAAAGCTTCTCCAACTTGTGGATAATGCCCTTGAGCCTGTTGGAGTGAAAAGGTTAGGTAAAGGTTGAGGGATGTCTTGTTCTTTCACCACCGGAGCTTGAACTTCCATGGCCTTCTTGATCCCTTCATCCTTGTTGATCTCTTCCGGTTCCTCTCTTTTCAACTCTATCTTCAATAGCCAAGCATCCTTGTCCTCGTTGTTGGAGGAGGGAGAAGTCATGGTGCTCTAAATCTGTAACGGAAACAGCTAGAAATGAAAACATAGGATATTTGCGTGATACGGTGGTCAAAACCTTCGGGATTATATATAATGAATTTTTATCGACCAAAATACGTAATATACAAGAAAACGGAGTCCCAGAGGCATACGAGGTGCCCACGAGACAGGGGGGCGCGCCCTACAGGGGGGGCGCAACCTCCTCTCTCGTGGGAGCCTCGTGTCCCTTTCGGACTACTTCTTTCTTCCTAAAATTCTCCAATAATAGAAAATTGATAAAAATTTCCATTAGAGTTGTTTTGGAGTCGGTTTACTTACCGTACCACGTACCTATGCCTTTTCGGAATTTGGAATGTTCTGGAAAGTGTTTCTTATGTATTCCTCGGGGGTTACGGTTTCAATAATATTAGTTTCAACATTGATAGGATTACCTAAAATATAGTGCTTAATTCTTTGACCGTTAACCACCCTCGGATTTGTGCCTTCGAAATTGTTGATTTTTATAGCACCAGAGCGATAGACCTCCTCGATAACGTAAGGACCTTCCCATTTTGAGAGAATTTTTCCTGCAAAAAATCTTAAACGAGAGTTGAATAATAACACATAATCTCCTACGTTAAACTCACGCTGTTGTATCCTCTTATCATGCGAGCATTTGAGTTTCTCTTTGAAAAGCTTGGCATTCTCATATGCTTGGGTTCTCCATTCATCAAGTGAGCTAATGTCAAACAACCTCTTCTCACTGGCAAGTTTGAAGTCATAATTGAGCTCTTTAATAGCCCAATATGCTTTATGTTCAAGTTCAAGAGATAAATGACATGCTTTTCCATAAACCATCTTATATGGAGACATACCCATTGGATTTTTGTATGCAGTTCTATAGGCCCATAATGCATCATCAAGTTTTTTGGACCAATTCTTTCTAGATCTATTCACAATCTTTTGCAAAATTAATTTGAGCTCTCTATTGCTCAACTCTACTTGACCACTAGACTGCGGGTGATAAGGAGATGCAATTCTATGATTGACATCATACTTAGCAAGCATCTTATGGAAAGCACCATGAATAAAGTGTGAACCACCATCAATCATAAGATATCTAGGGACTCCAAACCTAGGAAAAATAACCTCTTTAAGCATTTTAATAGAGGTGCTATGATCAGCACTACTAGTTGGGATAGCTTCTACCCACTTAGTAACGTAATCAACAGGAACTAAAATATGTGCATATCCATTAGAGGCAGGAAAAGGTCCCATATAATCAAAGCCCCAAACATCAAACGGTTCAATAACAAGGGAATAATTCATAGGCATTTCTTGACGTCTACTGATGTTACCTATTATTTGACATTCATCACAAGATAAGACAAACTTACGAGCATATTTGAAGAGAGTAGGCCAATAAAAACTAGATGGTAGTACCTTGTGTGCAGTTCTAACTCCAGCGTGGTGTCCTCCATAAGATTCAGAGTGACACTTGCGTAGGATTTGTTCCTGTTCATGCTCAAGCACACAACGTATAATAATACCATCTACTCCTTTATAAAGGTGTGGATCATCCCAGAAGTAATGTCTTAAATCATAAAAGAACTTTTTCTTTTGCTGGTATGTGAAACTAGGCGGTATATATTTAGCAACAATGTAATTAGCATAATCAGCATACCAAGGAGCAGTACGAGAAGCATTGACAACTGCTAATTGTTCATCGGGAAAACTATCATTAATAGGCAATGGGTCTTCAAGAACATTCTCTAACCTAGACAAGTTGTCTACAACGGGGTTCTCAGCTCCCTTTCTATCAATAATATGCAAGCCAAATTATTGGAGCAAGAGAACCCATCTAATGAGTCTAGGCTTAGCATCCTTCTTTTCCATAAGATATTTAATAGCAGCATGATCAGTGTGAATAGTAATTTTGGAATCAACAATATAAGGTCTAAACGTATCACATGCAAACACAACTGCTAAGAACTCTTTTTCAGTAGTAGCATAGTTTCTCTGGGCAGTATCAAGAGTCTTACTAGCATACTGGATAACATTCAATTTCTTATCGACTCTTTGCCCTAAAACAACACCTACAGCATAATCACTAGCGTCGCACATAATTTCAAAAGGTAAATTCCAATCAGGTGGCTGAACAATAGGTGCAGTGATCAAGGCTTTCTTTAGTGTTTCAAATGCTTCTACACAATCATCATCAAAGACAAAAGGAATATCTTTTTGCAATAAGTTAGTCAGAGGCCTAGAGATTTTAGAAAAGTCATTAATGAATCTCCTATAAAAGCCGGCATGACCAAGGAAACTTCTTATACCTTTTATGTCCTTGGGACATGGCATATTTTCAATAGCATCAACTTTGGCTTTATCAACTTCAATACCTCTCTCGGAGATCTTGTGCCCCAAGACAATGCCTTCATTAACCATAAAGTGACACTTTTCCCAATTCAGGACGAGACTAGTGTCTTCGCATCTCTGCAAAACTCTATCAAGGTTTCTCAAACAATCATCAAAAGAGGATCCATAGACAGAGAAGTCATCCATGAATACCTCACAAATCTTTTCACAAAAATCAGAAAATATAGCCATCATGCATCTTTGAAAGGTAGCAGGTGCATTACATAAACCAAAAGGCATACGTCTATAAGCAAAAGTACCAAAAGGGCAAGTAAAAGTAGTTTTAGATTGATCCTTCGCGGACACAGGTATTTGAGAGAAGCCAGAATAACCATCTAGAAAGCAAAAATGTGTGTGTTTGGATAGCCTTTCTAGCATTTGATCAATAAAAGGTAAAGGGTAATGATCTTTCTTAGTAGCTTTATTTAACTTATGAAAATCAATTACCATGCCTGTAATAATTCTTTGCGGGATCAATTCATCTTTATCATTTGGAACAACGATAATACCTCCCCTTTTAGGGACACAATGGATAGGGCTTACCCATTCACTACCAGCAACGGGATAAATAATACCTGCCTCAAGGGGTTTTAGAATATCCTTTCTTACCACTTCCTTCATTTTGGGATTTAATCGTCGTTGAGGATCTCTAACTGGTTTGGCATCTTTCTCCACTGAAATTTTGTGTTGACATAATGTGGGACTAATGCCCTTAAGATCGTCCGGAGTATATCCAATAGCAACTCGGTGCTTCTTCAGAGTTTTAAATAATCTTTCTTCTTCTTTCTCTGAAAGGTTAGCACTAATAATAACAAGATATTTTTTTCCATCAAGATAAGCATACTTGAGATTATCAGGTAAGGGTTTGAGTTCAAACACGGGATCACCCTTGGGTGGAGGGGGATCCCCAAGAATTTCAACGGGAAGGTTATGTTTTAGCATAGGTTCTTGTTTAAGGAACACTACTTCTATTTCTTCCCTTTCTTTCATAAACATATCGTTTTCATGGTCTAACAAATATTGTTCTAACGGATCAGTTGGAGGAACAACAATGGAAGCAAGACCAATAATTTTATCCTTACTAGGTGGTTCCCTTTCACGAGGTTGTCTACTAAACTTAGCAAAATTAAACTCATGAGACATACCATCTATGCCAACAGTGACAATATCCTTTTCACAATTAATCTTAGCACTAGCAGTATTCAAGAAGGGTCTACCAAAAACAATGGTACAAAAATCATCTTGTGGGGAACCAAGAACAAGAAAATCAGCAGGGTATTTAATCTTCCCACACAAGACTTCAACATCTCTAACAATCCCAATAGGTTTAATGGTGTCCCTATTAGCAAGCTTAATAGTAACATCAATGTCGTCTAATTCAACAGGTGCAATATCATGCATAATTTCTTTATAAAGATCATAAGGTATCACATTAGCACTAGCACGCATATCACATAAGCCATGATAACAATGATATCCTATTTTAACAGAAATAACAGGAGTGCCTACAACAGGTCTACGTGTCTTGGTATCGGGTCTAGCAATATTAGCAGTTTCACCCAAGAAAGAGATAACATGCCCATCTAAGTCCTCATCCAAGAGATCTTTAATCATAGCAACACCAGGTTCAACATTAATTTTCTCAGGAGGTGTATAGGTCCTAGTATTACTCTTACGAACAACAGTCGAAGCTTTAACATGATCTTTTATCCTAACAGGAAAAGGAGGTTTTTCAACATGAGTAGGAATAATAGGATCACTATATGTAATAGTCTTTTCTTCAACTGTAATATGTGCAACTACTTTCACTTCAAGAGGAGGATTATATTTAAACCACTTCTCTTTAGGGAGATCAACGTGAGTAGCAAAAGTTTCACAAAAAGTAGCTACTATCTCAGAGTCAAGTCCATACTTAGAGCTAAATCCACGGAAAGCATCGGTATCCATAAAAGATTTAACACAATCGAACTTAGGTGTCATACCTGACTCCTTACCATCGTCGGAACCCCAATCTTCAGAGTTGTGTTTAATTCTTTCCAATAAGTCCCATTTGAAATCAATAGTCTTCAGCATATAGGAACCAGCACAGGAAGCACTACAAAAAAATACACTTCTGTGATGATACGTGTTTGTCACAGTAGGTCGCGTTTTCTGTCATGTATGTACATCCATGACAAATTTATGACAGAATCAAGATAGTCATACCTGTGCTGTCGTATAGGTGTTCCATGACATTACCAAAATTATCATCACGGAAGTGTCCACTTCCATGACGCTAAATCACGCATCATAGAAGTGCTTTCGTCAAGGGTGACCGACACGTGGCATCCACCGTAACGGAACACCGTTAAGCTATCGGGTCAGGTTTTGAATCCGATAACCCGTTAACAGCCCCGACCAATGGGGATTTTCCACGTGTAAAATCATCATTGGCTGGAGGAAACACGTGTCGACTCATCGTTGGGACAGATGTAATCCACTCATTGGACGGAAGGCACCTATGATACGTCGACACGTGGCATGGCCCAACAGAGGCCCATTCCTGTGAAAAGGCCGGCCCAGTAAAAATTAGCAGGCCAGCCCATATAAGGCCTACTTGTGTCAGGTCCATTTAAGCCCACGACCCATACGAGATGTGCCAATTCGGCCCGTCAACGGACCGTTAAAGATTTCACACCATTGTAGCCCATCGTCAGTTCGAGCCCATTAATAGCCCGCTATATATTTGGGCTCAATATTGGCCTGATGAGATTTTGGCCTGTTAACGGCCCATTTAATGGATGGGCCAATTTTCAGGATGTACATCTTTCGGCCTTTTAGCGACCCATTTAAATGTTGGGCTAATTTCCGGCCTGGTGTGTCTTTCAGCCTGTTGACGGCCCATAAATCTGATGGGCCATTTGTTGTCAGACCTGAGTTTCGGCCTTTTAGCGGCCCATTTAAGTGTTGGGCCAATTTCTGGCCCGGTGTCACTTTTAGCCTGTTGACGGCCCATAAATCAGTTGGGCCATTTGTAGTCGGACCTGAGTTTTGGCCTTTTAGCGACCCATTTAAGTGTTGGGCCAATTCCCGGCCCTGTGTGCCTTTCGGCCTGTTAATGGACCATAAATGAGTTGGGCCATTTGCAGTCGGACCTTAGTTTTGGCCTTTTAGCTGCCCATGCCCTTCATGGTCCAATACCAACCCGTTTTCTCTTTCGGCCTACTAAAGGCCCACAACACAGTTGGGCCATTTACAATACGGCCTGACTTTATGCCTCTTAGCGGCCCATGGTCTTCATGGTCCAGTACAAGCCCGCAGTCTCTTTCGGCCTGCTAAAGGCCTACAATATAGTTTGGCTGTATGTAGCCCAAACTTAGTAATGGCCTGTTAACGGCCCGTGAAATAAATTGGGGCCACCTGTTGCCCGCTTAGATGTCGGCCTGTTAACGACCCGGGAGGTAAGAGGGCCGACCATTAACTTTCGGCCTAGTAACGGCCCATTAACTTAATGGGCCCACTAAAGTTCGTACATGTCTTTAGGCCAAGTTAGATAATTTGATCCCATTACGACGAGCAATTATGCACAGGACTAAAACCGATGAAGCAAAGGTACGTCATACAGGGAATAACGTTGCACATCCAGCATATATTACAGGAAATTACATCCACTGGGCAATCAAAGATTGATGCCAATGCAAATAAATGAGCAGAACCTAACCATCTACAACGTCACAATCTACAACCTTAGCACAGATGACGCCCATAAGCATGTGGGCAAGTTCTTTCTGCTTTGCTACACTGTCTCTGAAAACATTGATCAGTTGTTGTGTCGCACGACTCTGCACCTCTGATTCATCCACCATTTCCATCATTGCTTCAGCCATTAGTTGGTTCACAAACATACATTTATTCCGTTGCATTCGAGACAGAGGATACTGAACAGGTTCAGATACCGATTTTGGCAGGCTTGTATTATTGATAGTGGAGAGTGTCTCGACCACTTCATCATAACATAAATTAGGACGGGAGCCAAACAGATTAATCATGAGTTATTGCCATATTACCTGGCCTAGATTTATTGGAAAGAAACAATGGGGTTGCCTTGCTGTTTTCAGAGTTTGTCTTCTTATCTTCAGCAGCCTGCACAAAATTAACACACTAGCATTGCTATCATTGGCCAAGTCAGATAATAGGAAAGCAACATTGACACAATGAACATTTGGGCAACTAGCCTACATCAAATTAACACAATATGGCACAGCTATCATCAGCCGGGTAAGGTAGCACGAGAGCAACATTGACACAATGAATGAATGGGCAACCAGAGAAGCACTACAATTCAGTAATGTGCGTGATATGAGATAGCACATTCATGCAGCTCAGTATGCAAAACTACTAGGCCATTTTCCTTACAAAAATCAACATTGGCACCTTTAACATTTTGCTACAACTAATTTTAGATCAGATAAAGGTTAGATTCACGCCGATTAACAAAATACATGTTGATGTAAAAATATAGTGATATACAATAGGTACTTACATCAGCATTGGAGCATAGAGAATTCCCGCAAGATATTTTCCTCGAATACGATCCCAATGGAGGAAGTCTTCTATCGTTCAACCTTTATTTTCTAAAAGAGAGATGGGTAAGAAACATGTAGAAAATCTGATCAGAATGCTATAAAATTTCATGATGCGAGGATACGCACACGCTTCTTAGAATGGAGTTGACATTCTTTTGTTGGACTGGAGCAGACTAGTTTTTTGGCCACTGGAATCTGCTTATTATCAGTGGGAGTTGGGTCTCTCTGTGCTGGAGCAGTATCTATGAAAAATGGAGTTGGTTTATTATCTCCTGGCGTTTGGATCTTTTGCAAAGACCTGGTTTGTAACCCTTCAGATTCTAACATAGCCGTCTTCCCCTTGCATGCCTTATATAGAAGAATGGTGATTCAGTTATAAAACATGCTACAACAAAGATGGAATAGGTACTAAAGAATAGAAAGGCATGACATATTGACATGTATTCCCTCCATCCAGAAATAAATGGACGGGTCTAGGCGTATTTCAGTTCTAGATACATCCAGTTTCCATTTCTGCGACATTTAATCCGGACGGAGGGAGTATGATGTAAGAGCTAGGGATACGACATGACAACACAGTAAAAAACACTGAAAAACCCACTGCAGAACCAAAGTATTCAAACCCACTGATATGAGATAGTACACTCATGCAGCTCAGGATGCAAAACTACCAGGCAGTTTTCCTTACAAAAATCAACATTGTGGCCTTTAATCATACATTTTGCTACAACTAAATTTAGATCAGATAAAGGTTGGATTCACGCCGATTAACAAAATACATGCTAATGTAAAAATATAGTGATATACAACAGGTACTTACATCTACATTGGAGCACAGAGAATTCCTGCAAAAATCTTTCCTCATAAACGATACCATTGCAGAAATTCTTCTATCGTTCAACCTTTATTTTCTAAAAGAGAGATGGGTAAGAAACATGTAGAAAATATGATCAGCATGCTATAAAATTTCATGATGCAAGGATACGCACACGCTTCTTAGAATTGAGTTGACATATTTTTGCTGGACTGGAGCGGACTAGTTCTTTGGCCACTGGAATCTTCTTATTATCAGTAGGAGTTGGGTTTCTCTGTGCTGGAGCAGTATCTATAAAAACTGGAGTTGGTTTATTATCTCCTGGAGTTTGGATATTTTGCAAAGGCCTTGTTTGTAACCTTTCAGATTCTAAAATAGTCGTCTTCCCCTTGCATGCCTTGTATAGAAGAATGGTTCTTTAATTATAAAACATGCGACAACAGAGAGATGGAATAGGTACTAAAGAATAGGAAGGCATGACATATTGACATGTATTCCCTCCATTCGGAAAAAAATGGATAGGTCTAGGCATATTTCAGTTCTAGATACATGCTTTTTTATCCATTTCGGCAACATGTAATCCGGACGGAGGGAGTATGGTGTAAGAGCTAGGCACACGACAGGACAACACATAAAAAAACAATAGTTGAATGTAAAACTATATGCTAGCGGAATACGTACAGAAATAACTAAGGAAACATACATGTGTATGATTGGGAAAAATAAGATGGCATTGCAACAGAGCACTAGAACAGCACTTCAATGTAAAAAAACATGGTATGGCAGATATATGAAGTACATACTGATGAATAACAATGCATAAGATATTCAGAAGCATGATGTCCAAATTAGGTAGATGGCATTGCGATAGAGTAGAATGACAGTACTTGAATTTGAAAACATGTTATCATGAATGGAATAGGTACTGAAAACAGGAAGGCATGACATATTTACATGCATGATCAGCATGCTAAGCACATGGCATTGCAACAGAGTAGATACACTCCAGGACATTATATGCATGTTGTACCCATATCACAGTCCAAGTTAGAGCAAGGACCTTGTGGGGTGCAGTGGATTCATCATCTTTCTGCAAGTCTTCTGAAGAACTGCCTTTACATGTTCCATCATATTGGGTATCATTGACATCAAGTTTATTGGCCTTTACATTGCTCCGTGAGGTTCTTGTGGATATATCATTGTGTGCAATTATATCTGACATGCATGGAAGACAACTAGTAGTTAGATTTATGTAAATGAGTGCCTGTAGGAGATGACATAAATAGTAGGACTGGAGTAAACTAGCAGCAACAGGTCTCATAAACTAAAGGGAGAACACAGATGAAAACTACAGAATATGTATCGTGTGTACTCGAGATTAACTAGATGGCACATAAAAGTATTAAAGAACAACATAGGTAATACTAGAAGTGGTATAATACTATAATCACCAGCCTGTGGGATAGCATTGGCTGATGGATGACAACTATGGAACAGTGTGTCTGAAGATGCAGATAACGCATAATGTTAAGAACGACATATCTCTTTGATCTGAAGAAATACACTAAGAGATCAACAACAAGGTACGAGAGTGGTCACACGTCTGTTGACTGAAGACTAAATTGGGGTCACATGATTTTATTTTATTTTGGTACTGTCTGATCTACGCCGGATGGCTTGATGGCCGTCTTGTGCCTCCCGGTTGACACTGTTCAGAATCTTCCCCGAAGAGCCAGCGACCAACGGTAGAGCAGCGTGCCTCCGCCGTCTGTGGCCCCGGCCAAAACCCCGCTCCCCGCCCCACCGCACTGTCGTGGTTGCGCCGCCCCCGGGCCAATCCACAAAGACTCCCCATCATCCAGATCCGGCGGCGGCAGTACCTTCAACCCACGCAACTCTAAAAGATAGCCATCTAAGCACTGCTTCTACGGTGAACTTGCGGCCCCGCACCCTTACGTTAGACACCAGCCAACCGGCAGCCTAGGAGCTCCGCCTCCTAGAGGGGTGCTGCTTCCCATTGGGAATCGATTGGCCCAGAATAAAAATTCAGACAACTGACGCATAAATAAAGTGATTTGAGATGAGGGTGTGACCTATCTGGCGGCATGGTGAAGTAGGCAGGTCCAGCTGCCGAGTCGGTGAGGCCGGCGTGGTTGTGGTGGCGACCGGCAGCAGGGAAAGAGCGATGTCGCGATGGTTGACGGCTACGCGGAAGTAGCGCCAGGACTCTGGACAGATCTGAAGTTGGAGCCGCTCCGGCACCGTGAACAACGGCGGGGGTGAGTCGGCTCCGGTACGGTTCATGCGGCCGTCGTCGAGGCAGCACCAGCAACACGGAGTAAGAGGCACATGGCCCAATGCATGACGACAATTGGACAGCGTCTCCGGCATTAGGGAGGAGGGCAGCTATGAAATTGGTGCGGTGCGGGGCGCCATGGAGGTGGGGCTGAGGTTTCACAGCTCGGGAGAAGGGAGCTTCCCGGGGAGAAGGTGATTTGGCGCCCACGAGGTATGAATGGGGGCGGATGGGGGGGAATTGGGAGGGGAGTGGAACCATGTCTTATGGACGCATTTGTCTGAAATGTGAGGGGGAGTTACAGTTCTACCCTTGCCTATAGGCTTCTCGGCTTTGGTCTGTGTACTGAGGGTCGGGGATAGTAGAGTAACTTTGCTTCTCCCCAAATAGTGGGCGGGAGCGATTTTGGGCGAGGACGGCGTGTTTTGAACTATAGTGGGCGCGAGCGATTTCGGGCGAGGAGAGCATTTTTGAAATAGTGGGCGCGAGCTATTTCGGGCGAGGAGAGCGTGTTTTGCCGACCATGGTTTATGAATTATTCGGCACATGTCATTTCAGCCGAGGAGAAGGCGCGCTTGGATTAAGTTACGAACCTACCCTCGATGTACAATGGGCCAATTGATGCGTGTCCCACATAGGACGGTAATTTCGCGTCTCCCATTTATTCGCTCGGGAGAATTCCACCGAGCAGAGAGGATGTTTAACGGTTGGTTCAAATTTTGGGAGAACGAGCATCCACGTCTACCTTACCAAGTCGATTCGAATCAAAATTCGAAATATTAGCTTGCCACTTATTTTTTAGATGGAGAGATGATGCTCGGGAGTAATGTGTTTTTACATGCTCGTTGCTAGCGATTTACTATATGACAAATAGTTGACCCACTCAAAAACGCGAATCAAACCCAAAATGAAATATCTCGATTCAATGAACTGGCTCGTTCAGTAGGTCAAAATAGTGAACTAAATCCAAAATTGAACACCTCAATCGAGTAGCATGTCGTACAGTATTATAGTACTCCATGAACATGTTGAAAATCAAATTAATGAACTTGTTTGATATACGCATATATCCGTTCATGTGTGGATTGCAGACAACATGTTCTCCAATTTAAATATTTGAATGCAAGTTTATATCGAAACATGGTTTATATCAGTCTTTGATGCATAAAACGCGACCTCCCCCTCTCCCGGACTCCTATTCTCTCTCTCTCTCTCTCTCTCACTCACTCTCGCCGACAATCTTCAATTCTGTCGCACGCATCCGACACAAAAACCTTGTTGGTCCCTCTCCCTTCCTCTCCATCTCTCTCTCTCTCTCTCTCTCTCTCTCTCTCTTTGTGTGTGTGTGTGGGGGGGGGGTCTTTCTAGTTCGCATTCATATATACACCATCTATAGGTCTCTCTCGCACACTATGTATGATACTCTAGCTAGTCCAAGCTAGATATCTTGGGTGCACTCATCTTACGCACACAAATTCCTTGGCTCTTTGCCCATAACCCTCTCATGCACCACTATGTCGTCTCGGAGCTCTTCCCCCCCTCTCTCAAACTCTCCATCCACCTGGGTCACACATACACATGCATATCTCACTCGCACTCGATAGGCCCATCTAAAACTCTATCTCTCTCCCTCGTTCTCTCTCCATCTCACACGCACACACACACACACACACAATCTCATGCCCATCTAGCCAAGTATGATGGTCTCTCACTCAATTGTAGGCACACGCAATCCCCCCTATATGTATATGACTAGCTAATCTTTGTATCCATCACAAACATGTGCATGGTCTATCTCGATTTCTCTCGGGGCATCTTTCTATCGCGCACGCACTCCCTCGATCTCCCACCCATATAGTCCCCTCACGGTCTCGGAGATGCATGCATGATATGTTTGCATAAGAAACTAAAAAACACACTCTCTCTCTAATTTATCGTTTGTTGTCACTTTCTCTTTCACACACATACTCTTTTTGCACACTTACCCATTCCACTTCACACGCACTTGATCTGTCTTGACTGAGGCACTCTCCTCCGTCCATAGCATATAGATTTATTGAAAAGTCAAACATCACAAAGTTTGACCATGTATGTGGAGAAAAACAATTACATCTAGTACGACAAACATATACCATTAGATTCACCATGAGATGTAGTTTTGTATGATGTATCTTTGGTATTGTAGATATAAATAACATTTGCGTAAACCTGATCAAAGTTTCCAAAGTTCGACTTCTAAAAAATTTACATGCACTGCATTATCGAGCGGATGGAATATCTCTTTCCCCCTCTCGAGCGGATCAAATTTACATGCACTGCATTACACGCACCAATCAGCCTTATCGGTGCTCCTCAATCTCTCTCAAACTTTATTGGTCAGTTTGGTTCGTGACCTGACCCTCATGCCTTGATGGCCGGTACTGCTCGGTGTGGACGTGAGAAGTGAAATATTTCTGCCTGGACAGGCTTGTGTGGTGCTGAAGCGTTTGGTTCATGCCTGGGCCAGGCAAAGCATCAACGTACCATCAATCAATCCATGCATCAATTATTTAATGCTAATATCCATCCATGTTGCTGTTAGCCTCGTGGCTGCACGACTAGTCAGGGCCAGGCGTTCAAAATCAATCGCTTGGGCCAGGCTACTTGCAGTGTCTGGAGTTCAGCCAGGCTAATTAAAGTTCAAGGGAACCCAGCCTAGGCGGGCTTTCTTTTTCACAGGGTAGCAACCAAACAAGTGTGCATGAAATCCAGCCACAACCCCAGGCCACGCAAACGATGCTCACGACGCAAGCCAAACTGGCCTTATATCTCCCTGGTTCACACATACACATGTCTCGCTCGCGCTATACATATAGACCCATCCAACACTCTCCGCCCTTGTTCTCTCTCCATGTGACACGCACCCCCCTAAGTACCATAATCCATCACTCCATCATAGGCTCTGTTTGGATCCATGGGTTAGAGTTAGTTTGGATTAGTTTGGAGTCAACTAACCCAAAAAGATCCAAACAGGAGGGTTAGTTTAGGTTAGATGCATCTAACCCACCCAAAAAAACTAACCCATCCAAGAGGTGCTTATTTGGGTTGGTTCTTCTCGGGACCACTAATAAACACTTTTTTCTCTCACTCTCCCCGCAGCAGATCCCTCCCCACTTCCTTGAAGCTTCTCGTCCTCTCCCTCCCTCCCTCTCGCACCGCCCGTGAAGGTCCCTCGCCGTATCCACGCTCCATCTAACCCTGCCATCCAAACACCTCTTTACTTATAGTTAGTTCAGGGTTAGTTCAGGGTATGAATCTAACTCTAACCTCTAACTGAGTTAGAGTATCCAAATAGGGCCATAGGCGCAAACACCCCCCCTCCTAAGTATGATTATCTCTTACTAGCCATCAGGAAGACACGTATTGTCTCCTTCCATCCATACGTCTATCTCGATATCTCTCGGGGCATCTTCTATCATGCACACACCTTGTCACTCGATCTCCCACCCATGTAGTCCCATCACGATCTCCAGGGGATCTCTCTATGACAAACATACACTCTCTCGTCGCCATGTCTGCATTTTCTCCGTACGTTTGTCTCGACCTCTCTCCCTTGTTTGTCAGACCCCTCTTGGTCACGTGCTAGGGGTCTTCCTCTCTCGGTTCCAAACAAACACACACTATCTCCTCACCTTGCCTCCGTTGTCGAAGATGCATGTGTGATATGTTTGCATAAGACACGCACGCTTTTTCTACTTTTATCGTGTGTTGTCCATGTCTCTTTCACACACGCACACACACTTTTTTCACTCTCTCTCTCTCTCTCTCTTTAGGGACTCTGTCACGTCCATAAGCATATGGATGTTTTGAAAAGTCAAACTTCAGAAAAGTTTGACCAGGTATATGTGGAGAAAAACATTTACATCTGGAACGATCATTAGATTCATCACAACATGTACTTACTCATACTATTATTTATCTTTGGTATTGTAGATATAAGTAATTTCTTTATAAACTTGGTCAAAGTTTCAAAAGTTTGACTTAAAAAAATGTTGTAACTACATTATGAACAGAGGGAGTAGCTCTCTCTCTCTCTCTCTGCTATCTCTCACGGGCCTCCCCTCTCACTCGAACTCTCTATACCGACGGATTATACGCTCACTGTGTCAGCGTATAGCTCCGTATATTGTTTAGTTGGCCGGTCAACCAATCCACATGCTGCGTTGTCAGCTCGTGTTCTGTATCTTGGTTTGCTGGCCCATGTGGCAGTGGGTGAAAATAAGTAAACTAGAGGCCCATCTGACATGCGGTGAAGTAAACAAAGTTGAAACCACTCGGGGTAGCACCGTGCACGCTAGTAAATCGAGGACGCATTGAGGACAAACTTCTTGCGTGCGAAGGACGCACTCGTGCACAATTCACCACTGCGCGGCGGCATGCACAGAAGGACGCACTCGCGCACACCCAGCACACAACACACACCAGCACATGTGTACACCGGTGTCACTGCCGGTTGAGATGGATGGCGAGGCAGCCAACAAGCAGAGGCGGCTTGAGCCAAAACCGCATTCGGCGAGCCTGGACTTCATCAGCAGCCTCCCCGACGACATGCTGCTCATCATCATTGGCCTCCTCCCCACCAAATCTGCCATGCGGACCGCCCTGCTCTCCCGGTGGTGGCGCCCCCTCTGGCACTGCGGTCCCCTCAACCTCACCATCGACAGCTGCCTCTGCGACGGGGATTGCAAACGCATGGCCGCAGTCTCCAAGATCCTTTCATCGCACCCTGGGCCAGCCAGACGCCTTGACATCCGCATGTTCAGTACCAACTGCAAGGTCCAACCCAAGTTCGACGAGTGGTTCTTATCCCTCGCCCTAGATCAGCTCGAGGAGCTCAGCTTTGAAGCTGGACGATGTCACTCTCTGCCGCCGTCCGTGCTCCGGCTCACGCCAGCGCTGCGCCGCGCCAGCTTCAGCTCCTGCTATGTTCCCCAGATTAATTCCGCGCCCGCCCTTCTTCTCCCTCAACTCAAGCAGCTCGACCTCTTCGATGTTGTCATCTCGAAGAAAGCTATGGAGCACCTGCTCCGCAGCTGTACTGCGCTCGAGTACCTTCGTCTTAAGCAGATCCACGGGTTCATTAGCCTCCACATCGCCTCGACGAATCTCCGATGGATTTATGTGTCTTGCTGGCCCCGCAACAAGACATCAATTGGGAAGAGATCATTCCAGCTGTTCCACGTTATGGTCATTGAGAATGCGCCTTTCCTTGAGAGATTGCTTGTATCGAATCTAGAAGGTCCAACAAAAATCAGGGTCATTGACGCACCGAAATTGACAGTGTTGGTGTACTCGTCTGCCAAATTCTCCAAACTCTTTATTGGATCCGTAATCGTTCAGGTACAACACTCATCTTCTTCTCCGTCTTCTTGAAATTCACATTTTTAAATTTCTTCTTATGTATTTACGACCATCTTTCAGAAAATGATTCCCACAAGCTTGACCCAGTCCATGCGCACAGTGAAGATCTTAGCACTAAAATCTATCGGCCCCAATCTGGATCAAGTTGTTGGATTCCTTACATGCTTTCCATGCACGGAGAAGCTACTCATCGAGGTGAAACTTCTTTCCTATAAGTAAACGGTAATCACAACGTAGCTCAATTTTTCATATTTTTCCCAAATTACGATGACAAGTGTGGTGTTCAAAACTGCATCTACGCACTGCACCGAAAGAAATGTTTTTAGTATTTTTTCTCATGTGATCACCTGCATCGTTTTTATGTTGTACTACTACTATAGTAGCCTAGGCTAGTCATAGTGGAAAGTAACTTAGACTATTCAGTTTACTCGGAGTACTACCTTCGTCCTGGTTTACTCTTCCAATTTTGTAGTATCAAAATTTGACCATAGATTTAACTGACAAAATGTTAATGCATGTCACTAAGAACTATATCGTTGGATTCGTATTTGAACATAATTTCAAATGGTGTAATTTTTAGTGACATGCATTGGCATTTTCTTAGGTAAATCTATGGTCAAAATTTTATACTAAATACGAGGTAGTATTCCCTCCGTCCCAAAATTCTTGTCTTACATTTGTTTAGATACGGATGTATCTAACACTAAAATGTAACTAGATACATCCGTATTTAGACAAATTTAAGACAAGAATTTTGGGATGGAGGGAGTACAAAAGTGGGCTATGTAGGCCAAAACATGTGCCAACTTCACTTGTGATGCATTTGGCATTGATGCCCCTCCATTGCTCACCTGGTGCCCCAATCTGGATCACATACTTTGCTCCGGTGCCAAATTAACTCATGCAATGAAAAAACATTGCATGGGAGAGAGAGAAGACTGAGGCAATAAAAAAAGACTTGTTTGGGAGAGTGAGAGGCTGGTGTAGTTGGTTTGATTGATTTGTTTATACATGTTGGTCTGTGTGCACAACGGTGCCAACTCTCTCACATCGCGAGAGCGGTGCCAAAATCTTTTGATTTGACATCGATGCGTATTATGTGGCATACTTTTGCGAAATATGGCATCGGCCACATAGTGGAAGGCAACAAATGCCCAAGCTCTTCACGTGCTCCTAGTTATATGAGAGGAAACAGAAAGAGAGAGAGAGAGAGAGAGAGAGAAAATATCACTAGCCAGCCAACTCTATCGTATGAGCAAATGATATTGGTACCTCTTGATGACACGACAATCTTATGCAGCCAGCTGGTCTAATATGTTCTCTTCTTTTGCAGATAAAAAAAGACCCAAAAGTGAAAAATGTGCTGCACTATAACAATCTCATCGAATGCCTTGATCTCCATCTTACAGAAATTGATTTGATCGACTACCGAGGCAGCACATCTGAGATTAAATTGGCCAGGTTCTTTGTTCTGGAGGCAAGTGTGCTCAAGGTAATGAGGTTTGGCGTTCTCTGGCGCAACAATGAATGGCGTGCTGATCACCGCAAGCGTCTAAGCCTAGATGACAAAGTCTCCGCAGAAGCTGAATTTGTTTTTGAAACATCAAGTGGCCAGAGACTCGAAAACTTATTTGCCCATTAGTAACTTGTCAGGGCGGTGGATTTTAGTTTGTATGATAATGCTGCATCCACCTAAAGTAACGAAAGTTCTTACGTAAACTTCCTAGTAATTCCCTCCTCCTAGGTGCAGCATTACTCGTAACATTTGTAATATCAGTTTGAAACTTGTAATATTGCCGTGTCATACTGTGTTTTCAAAATCTTGCGAATCAAACAGGTCCTGAGTTGGTGATGATGTTGTGCCTCCCATCTTTCAGCAATAGCCGTCGGATCTAGATCTGACGCATACAAACCGCTTCTCCATTTTTTTAAAAAGATGCCCGTACTTGTTCCCTATTTACAAACAACTCCTTGTCTCTCACAATCATCCTTATCTCCTCCCCACCACATCTAGAAGGCGGTGGAAAAATCTGGCGCGATGGCCGCTGTCGGAGCCGTCCACCCCCAATCTTGGTGTTCTGTGCAATGCACAGGCATCTACGCACGGGAAATTATGTCGAACGGGGCTAGTTGTAAGTAGGCTAGCTCTACAGCCATGATGATAGTGACTGCAGACGGTGAGGCTGACTATGGTATGCCGAAAACGGCGCCTATACTCAGGTGTCATCTCCGGCGCAGGGCCTTGTCACTTCACAGTGAGGAGCAGCACGTAATAATTTGACCAACGGGTAGTACAGTGCTAGTACTAGTAGCACCACCGTCTGGATTTAGGAGTACTACCATGTCCATCTGGATTTTAGTATTTGACTAGCAATATCTAGTAGTAATGCATGTCACAAAAAATGTACTACTCCCTCTGTAAATAAATACATGGTGTTTTATTCCTATTGGCGAGATAACTTAATGTTTTTTTGCTAACTACTAATAGGATTACATGCAATGAACTAAACACTGCATGTCATGTTTGGTAGTCTCAAGTCATTCAAAGCATGCACGGCCCACATCTCTCATTGGTTGGTAGTATGTCACGAAATTAGAAACAAGGAGGGATTTAATGCACCGTGCCTAAGTGTTTTGGGATTATTTGGTTTTCGTAAAGTGACTTACACAACATTTTTGTTTACATGCATTAACATTTTATTAGTCAAATCAAAGGTCAAAACTTGGCGCAAAATGCAAAGGGGACCAATAAACCAGTAAACATCAAACTTCTCTCGTTTGGCCCCAACTAGAGGTCCGGTTAGATGACTATACTACACCGGCATGGAGGGGGATGCAGCTTCATTGACTTACGGCAACTACCTTTGGGTGAATGACACGTGGGCCCAGGGGGTGGCTGGCCCACCTATCATACAGCCAAAGGCAGGTACAGTAGAGGGACGAGGAGTAGTACAAAATCCTACGCACCTACGCATGCTAACCAAGGGCAAGAGTGATCACTCGAATCGCAAGATCCGTTGACCCATGGAGGCGATGAGCGCGAGCATCAGCCGGCTATGCCAGATGGTCCATGACGCCGGCCTGCGGCCCGGCAATGAGGAATGTCTCTAGGTAGTATAGCTTGAGGCCGCCAGGGCGAGGGGCCGCTTAGACGACAGCTTCGTCTCCTTGTTCGACGAGGTCCTCGTCGGTTTCCTCGACAAGTTCACCATCGTCAAGAAGCTCGCGGACGACTTTGACGTAAGCCTCCAACCGACGCGCCCAGGCTCTGCGATGCCCGCCACCCTCAACGGCCACTATGGTGACAACCTCTTCGACGCACTGGTGGCCCTGCGATTGTCCGCCGTCGCGCCGGAGAATGTCCACCTCGAGGTTGCGCTCACCGCGCAGCGCCTGGCGCAGCAAGACACCATCAACATAATCACCCACCTCTAAGCGCAAATCGTCCACAAGGACTACTACATGCAAGAGGAGGACGAGAGGACGCTGGCCTTCTTGGACCGCAGGGCAACCTTGGACGGCACTGTTCGGAAGCACGTTGAGGTCGCCGCCAACGCCGCTGCTCCTCACACGTCGGTTGGTGACCCGGTGCACTAGGGCGTGAGGATGTTGTTGATGGATCCGTATGTATATTTATCTTTCCATCAAATCCATGTAGTAGTATATGATACTACAGTAATTATCTTACCTTTCGCATCAATTTCATAATTTCGTATGTGATCCATGCATGAACGGCGCCAGAACCAAAATTCCCATTACTCTAGGCAAAATCGTTATTTTCTATCTATCGATCGCGCCATGGAGCAGAACCAAATTTTACAAGTTACGAGTTCAAAAGGAAAAGCCTGCCATGTTCGCGTCGCACCCCTACACGGTTGGTCCGACACGCCGCTCAAGCTGGAATGCGCGCGGTGTTGCATTTTTACTTACAAGTGTGACCGCAGTTGAGCAAACCGACTATCGGCAAACCCCCACCCCGCCCACCGCGCGATGGCTGAGAAAACAGGAGGGAGAAGAGATGGATGTAGCATGGACTCCAAGAAAATTGGTGTCGAATGGGACTCGTGTTGGTGGCGTGTACCATACTGCTAGACGTGAATGCTAGTTATGGCCCATGCCAGCCCACTATATCGAGCCTATATCGAGGTACGTAGAACAAATTTCCTGCAGTCCGTGCTCAGCCCTCCTCTATCTCTCTTCTCAGCCAGCCAGCGGACGCATGGAGCCCATCGTCTATTTGCTCACATGCGGCCCCACATGTCAGTGAAAATGCAAGAGGACCCACTGAACCTGCACCTTTCACCTTGATGTGCTGGTGATGAAAAACAAATCCAAGAAAGATCTTCGGTGGCCGCTTTTGGAGTTACTCAAGAGTAGTAAGATTCTTTTTACAGTTTAACCCAAGATGCACATCTCGTGGCTTCAACTACCACTCTATTTTCTTTCATGACACGGCCTGGATGCTGGATGTCCCACATGTCGGCAAAAGGAGGAAGAACCCGACCAAATCTTCGGTTGTGCTCTCGGATTAGACTAGTTGTGCTAACTTAAATTTTTTCTTGTGTACTCCCTCCGTTCCAAAATACTTGACTTCCATTTGTCCAAAAATGGATGTACCTATATACTAAAACATGCCTAGATACATATATATTTTGACAAATAGAAGGCATGTATTCTGCAACAGAGGGAGTAGAATGGATGCAAGTTCTTGTATTGGGAAGAAGAGTACATCCATATATTGATAGAGTGCAATTTAGTAGATGTTATATCACTTTTAGCTAGCACAGAGGCTATAGATGAGATTAGTGCACTTGTTGATACTCCTACTTGGTATGCGTGTTGCTGCTTAGACGCAGAGAAAAACGGACCGGAGGGAGCACTAGAATAGAGGCTAGACATGAGACTAGATGCGAGGAAGTAACGTCTACTTCTTTACACTCGAAGAAGAAAGAAGCACGCAAGATCGAGCCTCCGCAGATCAACAATGAATGCATCGAGAAGGCACTAATCCAACTTACAGGAGTAGTAAAATGTATTCTTGTGGTTCTTGTTTTCTTTGGTCTTGCTTTTCTAGTCCAAATTATCGTTGGAGTTCATGCAAATCGGAGGTCCGTTTGGGGTCGTGCGTTGCAGTTGGCCTTACAAGTGGGACCGCAGTTAAGGAAACCGACTATCGGCAAACCCCCACCTCGCCTGCTGTGCGATGGATGAGTTTGAGAAACAATGAGGTTGAAGAGATTGCTCTAGCACGGACTCCAAGAAATATGGTGTCAGATGGAAGTCGTGCTGGTGGCGTGTGCCGTACTCCTGGACGTGAATGCTTGTTCTGGCCCATGCCACCCTACTACTCCTACTACTTACTATATAGTACTACTAGTATCGAGGATTCGAGGTGCTGGTTACGTAGTAGAGTACAATATGGCTACAGTAAAAACACCCGCACAACGCGCGAAGCATGTGAAGCTAGTACAAATAGTGTACTACTATTGTTCATTGGCCTCATCCGATAACCTGTTGCCATGCACGTACAATTATGTATTTGGAAAATATTTTTTTGCCTCGTCGCACTCCTCACTCACAGAAGCGACTCGAAAGCCATTCATAAATTTAGTAAGTTTATCACAGGCATATCATTTTATTACATACAATAGGTCATCAACCCACATCGACAACGAGGATACATTATAAATACTAAAGTTTTCACCACACAACAAATAACAAGCAATGAAATGAACTTCAACTCAACCATTCCTCGGCGCTGGAAACGCTTGCTTTGAACCACAAGTGATTCTCTAGGATGGGCCATCCATTGTTGATCTGGAGACCAACGCAGGACTGATCATCCAGGCTGAAGCGGCCTACTATATCAGTACCAGGGTAGGGAACCACCCAAATGTCCGAGGTATAGACACAGTTGCTTCTCATAAATGGTAGTAACGTTGTGTCAACAGCAGTTGGATCGCCTTTCACCATCATTGGATAGTTTTGTCCAAGGAAGAGCGAGTTTTCTCCAAGACTATCAATTCTTTACCAGGGAGAAGGAGTTGGCGCTAGCACACTAGTATCCATCCAGAATACCATGCAACGGGTATTGGAATAGGTCCGGAGAGTGCGACCATGGGAGACTACACCTGCTTCCTTAGCAGTAACATCATCAGTGGGCTGTATACACACGAGAAGAGGTGATCCATCGGAATTAGTTTCCAGGCGCCAAATAGTATATGGGCGCTGCTCGTCCTCATGCTCGTGATCATCACCATCGTCATCAACCCCTTGGTTATAAAAATCTTCAAGTATAGGTGGTGGAATGTTCGCAGGACCTTGGAAACACAAGAAGAAGGTTAATTAGTAAAGGGAAACTTGCTAACCCGCATGCATGTGGATGAAACAGTTATAATTACGGTGGAAGACAAACGTACCGAAACAATGACTCCATGCAAAAACAGTGCCACGAGTGGTGGCAGCAAACACAAGGCCCTCGTATTCAATTGCATCACTGTACTCATCCGTGTACAGAAACTGATTTTTGAGCAATATCCATCGAGTCAAACCAGCAAGGATGGCAACAAGCTTGTCGAAGATAGAAACAACTTCATAGTTGTTGTAACTCCAAGAGCAGTTGGGAACTCGAGAAATTGCTATCTTCCATAGAAGACAGTCACCATGATTGTATTTGAACGTGCGTACAATACCGGTGTGCTCAACCTCTGGGTAGTATGCTAAGATTTTTGGAAGTGGAACCCAGTCACGAGTGTACACATTCACAAGTTCCCACTCGTAGTTGGACCCAATGTAAACAACCCAATCTCCATTTGTGCCTGGCCAAGCCTTACCCTCAAGCGATGGCATCTTAACATCATACGTATCATTATCAAGCGGCATCAACTTGCACAGGGCGAGGCCTCCGTCATGACGGCACCAGTCATCAGGGTCACGACAAAGGGAGATCAAACCGCTCCTTGACTCTTGGGTTCCTTGTAATGATGTTATTAGTTGAGTCAAGAATGGGCTTGAACAAACCTGCCATGCTAGCCGAGGTGATGACGTCGCATCGATCAATGAGTTCCTCCACCACGTCATCTTTCAGATCGGGGAAAGAATAACGGGGTCATTTCCGTCTTGTTCCCTCCATGGAGAAGATGATCGAACAATGGCAGAAGAAAGGGTGAAGGGGTGAAGGAAAATGGAGGAGTGAGAGGAAAAGCGTGCGACATCAGTTCCAAATCAAGAGGGAAAGGCGAAGAGTCGGTGGGCGGTTGCCAGTTTGCCATAGTTCACGAAGGGGTGCCCCGACCTACACGTCGGTTCGGAAATACTCCTACTACTCGCCGTCATCTCACTTATATGTTGGAACGGCCAGTACAAGTAGTATAAAAAAGATATATAGGCTGGAGCTTCAGCGCTTTCTTGCCAAGGGCTGCCCACTTGCTTCTCACACTACCACCCTCTCTCCAGATCTAAAAAAGACGGCCCCTCTCTCCCTCCTCACCGGTGGTCACAGATCCACCAGGGAAGAAAAGGACGTGCAGCGTTGATGCACTCGTCGTCGGCGAGCGAGGTCACGCACTGACGACAAGGCCGTCCTCTCAGACCTATCGCCCGCGCTGGATGGCCTCCGTCCCCAAGCTCGCTGTCATAGTGTGTGCGGAGGACGACGACCACGAGCGAAGCCACTTCCCGCCGACCCTCAGGTATGCTACCTATTTTCGAACCATACCCTTGTTCTATTGCCCCATCTGGCACGTCATTGCATGTGGATCTTTTTCCACTCCACCATCTTCCCAATTTGCTATCCTCTACTCTGCTCGCCACGCAGACGAAAACCATAATTTGCACTATTAAAGGAAACCCTACTTCATGTAGACTAATCCATGTCTGGGTTGAATAAGGAAAGGAAGGGAGACTGTACTGTCCAAGAGAGTAGGCATCGAACCCGCATCTAGGTTGAAAAGGGGAAAATCAGTAGCTAAGGAACGAGTCTCGTGTCTCTTGGTTGAAGAAGGGTAGAAAGGCATGACAACGCAATAGAGAATGACCAGGTCGATCAGTTTGTTGTCCTCACATAGGAAAAAGGTGGCTAATGAGAACAAAAATGGGACGTAATCCACATATGCTGCCTGGATATTTGTTGCTCTGGGCAACCATACCTCCCTCACCACTCTGCGTCCGTGGAGGTACATCGTACTGGTGCACCCACTGTCCGAATGGGCCTCCCATGCTCTTGCCACTTTTTTTGCTGTTAGTATAACGCCAGCAGTCAAGTCAAGCAATGCTACTGCTAAAGTGAAGCCACATTTAATAACTAATGGCGCTCTCAGTCTAATGCCACCAATAAATTTAAGCAATGTCATTTAATGTCACTGGATTATTTCAGGGTTAGCTATTGATTGTGGATGTATTGTTACCTTTACATTTTGTCAAATGCCACTAGTATACCAATGCTGAAACTTGTTACCTTTACATTTTGTATTGTTAATTCTTATAGAAACCTTCCAGTGCTAGAGTTTATTGAAATCTGTTGAGTAAAACCATTGTATTGTACCCTGTAATAAACTAACTACTCTACTGTTGCACTAGCCACTGGATTAGTGTATATTTGTAGTATTCGAATGGTGTAGAGTTCACTCAAATTATCCCGGTAAAGCTAGTCACACCTTTGTTAAAATTAATGTTCATTATGTTATCGGAGTAGGTATGTATGTTTGTATCTAATGCCTGTCGACTACATACCTGACATCATGATGTAATGTTAAGTCATTTCCTTTTGTACAGTGTCACTGAATTGTCAAGGCGGTGATGGCATTTTATTTTAGTAGAACTGCACAAAATTTGCTTAAAAGAAGAGGAAAGGTCAGGAATGGCTCAGTTTTTCAGAAAAAACTATGTATGCCTTCCTGACATCAGCCGCTGTTGCTTTATTTATTCCTTCAAACAGGTTGTTAGAAACAGTCTTGCTACCTTTTCCCATTAAGAAATTGGAATGCTTATATTTGTGAGTCTATGCTTCAACTAGTGCCACTTTTATAGTAATCACACTTTCAATATCTATGCAAACAGGGATGCTCGATTTTAGTGGAGCTGCACAAAAAGTCCAACTGGTTCAACATTAGGAGCATGTTTTTTTCCAAACCTTTATATCCAATTGGTGGCACTATGAGCTGTTCATTACGAAGGTACATGGTTTGCTACTATCTTGCTACTCTTTTTGTACGGTCATTAGATAGTAATACTAGTGGTTTGCTAGCTGCTTGATATGTTACTAGCTGCTTGATATTTGTGCAGACATAGATGTTTGCCCGTTGCTATTTGGCAAACAAACAAAGTGTCCGCAATTTTGGTTGAATTGCACAAGAGAATAGTATATCACAGCATGCAGTGCCATTTGAAAATAGACACAAAGATTGGATAGTCACTTCATGCACTGCAGAAAAGTAGTACTGTACTATTTACTGGCCAACAGTTGGTGCTTCATTGCTTTGGTCTGATTATACAATGGGCATCATTTTTCCTAAGTTAAAGTTTGTATTCCGAAAATTGTCTCGCGGTGTGATCGAGAGAAGACCAAATCATATTGCAGTGGATGTTCCTCCATCATGTGTGGTTCATTCTTATGGTTCCAGCTGTTGGTGAAACCACTTACGTTTGCAAGAGGAATTGTAGACTTCACAAGCAAATTTGTCTTTCAGTCTGTACTGAATGTTGGCCAATAGAAGCATCCATGTTAGTAGGAAGAACATATGTTTTTCTAGATCTTGGCTTTTGGAGCGACATATTTGTATATGATTTGTGAATCATTGAGATGCATTAACATGTTGATCTTATGTATGGGAATCGTACTAGTTAGTTTTAGTTGCGATCCAAGATTCGAAGTGGCTGATCTTTGCTTTTGGAGCTACATGTTTGTATATGATCTGTGAATCATTGAGATGCATTAACAGTTACTTATTTCTGTTCGCTCAGTGTTTACAAGTTACTGATCGATCACTAGCTAGCCTACAAATGCGCTCCTGGCAGTTTTATTTGCGACGCAAGATGCGAAGTATGCCTACCTCTGAAGAAACTGACAAGCTACACTATCGATCCTACACGGATAAAAATGCGTACCTCTGAAGAAACTGACAAGCTACACTATCGATCCTACACAGATATATAGCGGATCACGCACATACTACCTCCTTTCCGGTTTGCAGGGCTTAATTCAAGAAACGACCTACTCGATCCTACACGAATAAATAGCGGATCACGCACGTACTAGTACCTCCTTTCCGGTTTGCAGGGCTTAATTCAAACCTCTCACCAACCAAGGTACTCCCTCCGTCCGAGTTTATTAGTCTCATGAGGAAAGTAGCCAGACCAAGGCGTGGCAATAATTAACGGCATGCAGAAGTTTAAGCCTAATTAATTCCAGCGATTTAAGTGGCTGCATGCGTGCCCTCGGCTGCGACTCGTTGCATGCTGCTTCGCGTACTGCCTGCGAGCGATTCTGAGTGCCTGCATGCAGCCGGCCGTAATTAAGGCAACTAACTGATATGAAAAAAGATACGCTTTAATTGTTGCGGGCTTTTTAAATCCGTGGAATCATTATTGACAAGGAGGGAGATGATTCAAGTGCACTTGTTTGACCGCCATGTCGGCGTGCGACCCAGATGGGACGGGACGGCACAGTCATAATTTCAGTTTCCCTAGTTTTCCACGGCAAACTAGTGCGCTAAGCCATTATGCATTGAATTCCGATGACCGTCGCGCTACCTTCCCCCTATAAGTACTGTTTCCCGGCCTTCTCCGGTGCCACCGTGACCCAACTCGCCATATCCTCATAAGCCCCCACCGGCCCGACGTTGCTTGCCACGTCCGCCATGCCCCCGCCCGTCCGCGGTAGGCGACGCCGGAGGCAGTCACCGCCGGAACTAGTGTTCGGTTTTTCACCGGAAGGCAAACGAAGGGAGGAGGCATTCTATCTGTCTTTAGATGGCAATGCGTAGATCGAGGAGTTGTTGGAGCGTGACCGCATGGCAGAGGAGCAGGAGTTGTTGGAGCGCAACCGCCTGGAGGAGGAGCAACGTATCGCTGATTTGCGCCTCCAGCGGGACATGGAGCAGCAGCGCACCGACGTTCTGAGTCGCGAGCAGAGCGCCCGCAACTGGGCCGACTACATGGAGGCCGGCGCCCGGCAAATAGCCCCGGAGGCTGTCTGGCATGCACTGGTTCGCGATGCCGATTTTTACTACCAGCTCGTCAAGTGGGTTTCCCGCTTGGAAGTCGAAGCTTCGGTGGACCACGCCGGCATGGAAAGGGCCAACGCGTGCAAGCAACGCGCCCTATCGCACCTCTTGCATGTCCGAGGCGAGGCGCAGGACGCCGGTGCCGGCGTTTAGCGTGTACCACAGATGGCGGCCGACATCGTCTAGTTAGCTAAGAGTAAGTTAGTACTTGTCTAGTGGGAGTAGATAGTTAACTTGGCTATGATGGTTGTCAACGTGGAAGTTCAGTACTCTATATGTGGTTCAGACCTGTTACTTTGCTCTGAATGTTGAACTTTATGTTTGAACGTATGGAATGGGCTGTTATTTTTTTAAATGGGTTGTATTTGTCCTCCATAGGTTTAGAGGCTGACTTGTGGGCCTAGCAAGTTGACGTGTACACAATCAGGAGATGATTGTACGTGGAGAGGATGACTGCAGGGACCCGCAGAGGTCATGGCAGTACGCAAGCAAGTGCCTCCTTATTTCAAGGCAATAAAAAAATGGCTCCTCCTAGTGGATTTCTGACATCTGGATCCCATGCCATTGTCAACGTAGTCAATAAATGAGAGAATTGCACAACGAGCGACTGACACCAGGGACCCAGCAGCTCGCCCATTTATTTTTGTTTTGGGTTAGTTTGATGAATGCCTTCGAGAAATGCCACTGCAATTTACAAACATTGAAAAATGCCATTTCGTGCCATTTCTAATGGCATTTTTCGAAGTCTGGAGTGGCGTTTTTCAAAGTTTGCAAATTGCAGTGGCGTATTGAAAGTTTGCAAAAGTTGAAGTGGCATTTTTCAAAGTTTGGAAATTGCAGTGGCATTTTTATGAATCGCCATAATTGGAGTGGCATTTATCTAATTTGTTTTTGAGACGGAAGCAGGGTGTCAACTGGGCTGTGCGGGACACTCTGGTCTGTCTAGACAGCCTTTTCTTTTATGTTTACCATAGACCAGTCCAGTAGTTTTTTTTTCTTTCTGAAAATGGCTAGCCCAGTTTTTTTGTGATTTGTCAAGTAAGTCGCTTTATCAGGCTTGTTGGGCTGCAAATCCTTCAAGACGAGGAGAGCTTCATTCGGCTGGCCGAGAAAATGGCCTATCAGTAATGAGAAATGGGTTGTACATTTTTAAAACACATCAATCCGGCAATTAGTTTCAAATATCATTTTTTCATTTCAAGATTTTAAATTGCATTGATTTTTATGCGTGGACAATTTATTGGATTTTATATTGATATACATTTATATTTAAAATCAGTCTGAATGTGACTCGAAATTTCGGGATTAAAAAATTATACGAAATTTTGCATATGTCAGTTCAGACTGATTTATACGGTTAAAAACAGTCTGAATGTGAAATTTCGTATAATTTTTTAACCGTGGCCACAATATGGGCTGTAATGCTAACAAAAAGAATATGGGCTCCAAAAAAACCCGTAAGAATTAGCAAATGGGCTGTAAAGTATTTGAAATAATGGCAGATGGGCTATATGTAGTTTTCCACAGATTTGAGGCTTTCCACAGATGGCCTGTATACTGTTGGATGTCCAATCAACGGCCGTCGTGCTTCCTCAATCTCTGCTCTTCCTGCTGCAGTCGCTCAAACAAGCGCCGGCGGGACTGCCTGCTCCCTCCTCCACGCGGCCGGCTATGCTGCCGTGCAGGCCTCACCGCCCCACTGTACTCCCATTGCGGGCCTAGCCATCCCTCTACTCACCCACAGTCCCACACCTCATGTTATTCTCCGGCGATGGCAGACGAACCAGTAAACCCTCATACAATCGTACTCCCCTTCGCGTGGGAAACAACTATCGAGTCTTCCCTGCCTCCGTGTCGTTCCCTTCCTAGGCCTCGCCGTCGTCCACCGCCCTGGTGCTCTCGGCGTGGCGTGGTCAACATGGTCAACGACCGACATGCATCTGAAGTGGACTGTACGTGGAGAGGCTGACAGCTGGGTCCACGGCCGCACACAAGGAAATGCCTCCTTATTACGCGCAAAATAATGATTCCTCCACCTGACATCTGGGACCCGCCGAAAGGGTCTCTGTATTTCGTGGAAAAAACGTTACCGCCACTGACAGCTCGGACCCACCAGCTATATCTTCGCACGCAAGGAAGTGCCTCCTTATTACGCCCAAAAAAAGAATACTCCTCATACGATGTCCACTATGTTGACAGGGCCTACTAAGTTGACGGGGACGAAGGGCTTTGTCAACTTAGTCAATATATGCACGATTCTAGCTCGACTGACCGTATGACGTCCATCCAACGGCCGTAGTGCTTCTTCAACCTCTGGTCTTCTTGCTCCAGCCGCCCAAAGCAGCGCTGGTCGTGCCGCCTGCTCCCGCCTCCCGTGGCCGGCTGTGCTGCCGCGGAGGCCTCACCGCCTCCATACTACTCCCACCCCTGGCCAGGCCATCCCTCCACTCCACTCACCCACACCCCCTGTTATTCTGCGGCGATGGCAGCGCAGCCGAACCAGTGAACCCTCGTACTCCTCTCCGCGTGGGCATCAACTGCCGCGTCTTCCCCGGCTCCACGTCGTCCCCTTCCTAGGCCTCACCGTCGTCCACCGCCGTGGTGCTCTCGGCGCGGTCTGCTCAATGTGGTCAACGACCGAATTCCATCGGAAGAATACTGTACGTGAAGAGGATGACAGCTGGGTCCACGGCAGCCGCAAGGAAGTGCCTCCTTATCACGCAGAAAATAATTATTCCTCCACCTGACAGCGGGGACCCACCGGACGGGCCACCAGTATTTCGTGAAAAAAAACGTTTGCCCCTGACTGCTGGGACCCACCCGACGGGCCACCGTATTTCACGAAAAAACGTCCCCCTGCTGTCAGCTCGGACCCACCGGAGGTGCCTCCTTTGTGCGAGGCTGACTTGTGGGCCTACTAAGTTGACGGGGACGAAGGGCTTTGTCAACTTAGTCAATATAAACGATTCGAGCTAGAGTGACCGTACGATGTCTATCCAACGGCCGTAGTGCTTCTTCAACCTCTAGTCTTCTTGCTCCAGCCGCCCAAAGCAGCGCCGGTCGTGCCGCATGCTCCTGCTTCCCGTGGCCGGATGTGCTGCCGCGGAGGCCTCACCGCCCCCTACTATTCCCACCGCTGTCCAAGCCCTATTGCGACGGCAGCCTCACACCGCTGCCGAAACAGTGAAACCTCGTACTCCTCTCCGCGCGGGCTTACACTGCCGCGTCTTCCCCAGCTCCACGTCGTCCCCTTCATAGGCATCGCCGTCGTCCACCGCCCTGGTGCTCTCGGCGCGGCGTGGTCAACGTGGTCATGGAACGACTTCCATCGGACGTGGACTGTATGTGGAGAGGCTGACAGCTGGGTCCACGGCCGCATCAAGGAAGTGCCTCCTTATTACGCGGAAAATAATTATTCCTCCACCTGACAGCGGGGACCCACCTGACGGGTCACCGTATTTCGCGAAAAAACATTTCCCCCTGACTGCTGGGACCCACCAGCTTCACCTTCGCATGCAAGGAAGTGCGTCCGGGCAAAAAAACGATTCGCCCCCCTGACTACTGGGACCCACCAACTACATCTTCGCACGCAAGGAAGTGCGTTCGGGCAAAAAAACGATTCGCCCCTGACTACTGGGACCCACCAGCTACATCTTCACACGCAAGGAAGTGCGTCCGGGCAAAAAAAACGATTTGCCCCCCTGACTGCTGGGACCCACCAGCTACATCTTCACAGGCAAGGAAGTGCCTGACAGTTGGGGCCCACCTAGTCGAAGCGTACGTAGCATTGTCATTCTGGTCGCGAACATGTACGTACATACTGGTCGATGTAGAGGCGCGCACGTGTCGGTGTAGAGGCGTGCACGTGTCCTAGTAGAGGCGTGCACGTAGTATGTACACGTACGTACAACGGCGAGGGTGCAAGAAAGAAAATACGGCCACGTACATACATACGGGCAGGGTCTCGAACGCCTACTCACGCATACGTACATGGCTGGGTTGGAACGGAGAAACAGCATCGTCGTCATGTTCATGGGGAGCCAACCGGCTAGGTCAGAACAAAATGCATGGTCGTGTTCATCGGGAGGGCTTGGACGGAACAGGCGATGGAAACGAGGCCTAGCGTACCACAGAAAGGAGGAAACGGACCTCCTACGTTCAAAACGGGGTCCTGTTGATCGGGAGGGGTGTGGCGTACCGCAAAACAGAGGAAACGGACCTCCTACGGTCGAAACGGGGGTCCTTTTCATCGGGAGCGGTGTGGCGTACCACAAAACGGAGGAAACAGACCTCCTACGGTCGAAACGAGAGTCCTGTTGATTGGGAGGGGTGTGGCTTACCACAAAACGGAGGAAACGGACCTCCTATGGTCGAAACGGGGGTCCTGTTCATCGGGAGGAGTGTGGCGTACCGCAAAACCGAGGAAACGGACCTCCTACTGTCGAAACGGGGGTCCTGTTCATCGGGAGGGGTGTGGGGTACCGCAAAACGGGACTCCACGGGATACTGTTCATCTCCACCGTCAACCTCCTCTAGCCTCCACGGGCTACCGTCGACCTCCTCCAGCCTCCACCCCGCGCTACTCCACCGGCTACTGTTCAACCACCCCTCCACCATCTACTATTCATCCAGCCCTCCACACCACGGGCTCCTGTTCAACCACCCCTCCACGGCCACCCCTCCACCGTCTACTGTTCATCCAGCCCTCCAGACCATGGGTTCCTGTTCATCCAGAGGCAATGCCACCGCTCACTGTTGATCCACCCCGCCCGCAACACTCATTGTTCATCCAATCGATCGGCTTCTGTTAGCAGCATTAGCGAAGGAATCGCTCCATCGGGTTCAGTTAACAGCCATCGATCGATCGCTCGGGTTCAGTAACGCGTAGCCTGCAGTGCAATCGCTCGGGTTCAGTTAGAGCCAGCGCCTCGCACACACGCGCGTACGTGTACGAGAGAAACACGCATCACTCGGCCCCCGACCTCCCACCGTAACCAGCAACTCCCCAAAATTTTCCTCCCCCACCGTAACAGCCCAAAGAATGTCATGCAACTGCGTCTCCGGCCCGCCCAGGACGAAAAGCCCATTTTCTGTCATGTTTTTTTGTCATAGAAGTAGGAGCCCACATCTATGATGATACCGGGTTTGTCATAATTATCGTCATAGAAGTGTCATATGTATGACAGAAAAAAAATTGTTCGGCCCAAAATGTCGTGGATGTGTCTTTTTTTTGTTGTGAAGTATCGAGCAGGTTGCGATTATCAAGAGAAAGCCGACCATAAAAATTTTGAATAATCATTTCCCGAGAGAGCTCATGATTGGGGCATGAATATAACATTGACTTAAGCCTCCCCCAAGCTTGAACGATGCTTTCTCCTTCGCGAGGCCAAAAATTATATATGTAATTACGATCACGATGAACAAGATGCATAGGATAGAACTTCTGGTGAAATTCCAACTTCAGTCGCTTATAATTCCAAAATCTCGTATCATCACATAGCCTATACCATGTCATTGCATCTCCCTTCAAAGATAAAGGGAAGACCTTCCTGTTGACAACATCATCGGGGATACCTGCAAGCTTAAATAATCCACAAAGTTCATCCACAAAGATAATGTGTAAGTCGGGATGCAATGTTCCGTCTCCTGCAAAAGGATTAGCTAGCAGTTTTTCTATCATACCCGAAGGAATCCCAAAGTGAATATTTTCATAAGGTTCAGTAGGTTGAGGAGCATCTCTTTGCTCTTCTGGTTGGGGTGAAGATACCCCAAACAATCCCCTCAAAGGATTAGTTTCCATAGTGACAAGTAACAGAAAATTTTAGCACACTATATAAATGTTTCCTTACCAAGTTCCACTCACCAAAAGTGCTACACTCCCCGGCAACGGCGCCAGAAAATAGTCTTGATGACCCACAAGTGTAGGGGATCTATCGTAGTCCTTTCGATAAGTAAGAGTGTCGAACCCAACGAAGAGCAGAAGGAAATGTAAGCGGTTTTCAGTAAGGTTTTCTCCGCAAGCACTGAAATACTAGGTGATAGATAGTTTTGTGATATGATAAATAGTAACGAGCAAAAAGTAAATAAAGTAAATAAAGTGCAGCAAGGTGGCCCAATCCTTTATGTAGAAAAGGATAAGCCTGGACAAATTCTAATAATGAGGAAGGAGCTCCCGAGGACACATTGGGAATTATCGTCAAGCTAGTTTTCATCGCGTTCATAAGATTCGAGTTCGGTACTTTGATAATTTGATATGTGGGTGGACCCGCACTTGGGTACTGCCCTAACTTGGACAAGCATCCCACTTATGATTAACGCCTATTGCAAGCATCCGCAACTACTGTAAGTGCATCTAGTGCCATCCCTAGTTGGTTTTGGAGTATTGACGACAAAGTTGGTTGAGGGACTAATGCATTTGTGAGAATTGCAGGATAACGCATGTAGTGTCCCTCATTGATTCGGTTTACCTACCGGAGATGACCCCTAAAAAGGTATGAAGACATTGAAGACAATGGTGGTATGTGAAGATATTCATATTGAAGACTATGACATGAGAAGACATTGAGTGAAGACTATGGAGCGCGAAGACTGTGTTGTTTTGTTGTTTCCTTTTCTTCTTTGTTGAGTCATAGGAACCACCGTACTGTTAAGTGGGGTCCAAGTGAACTAAGTCATAATTACTGAAGTGATGCTCAACCCAAATCCTATGTCTTCGAGCGAAGACAATGAGAGCAAATCTTATCCTGAGCTGGATAAGTCAGCTTTGCTTGTAGCCCAAGTAAAGTTGCCGTGTGTGTTTGAAATCTAACTGTTGGAACACGTGTCAGTTCCTTAGTGACCCAGGGTCATTTCGGACATATCAGGTCGGGTTGCCCAGTGGCTATAAATAGCCCACCCCCTACACCATAAATTGGTGGCTGCTCAGAGTTAGTGCACGGCTTTTGTCGTTTGAGAGCAACCCACCTCGAAGCCTTTGAAAGAGAGAAATCCTTGCGAGGACCAAGCCCAAACACCCAGAGCCAAAGAGTGTTAGGCATCACTGAAGTCTTTCTGTTTGTGTGACCTGAAGACTTATTACACTTGAGGACTATGTATCCTCCAGCCGGTTAGGCGTCGCGTTCTGAGCATCCAAGAGTCATTGTGGATCGCCGGTGAACGAAGTCTGTGAAGGTTCGGAAGTCTACCTTGAAGACTTACCAGAGTGATTGGGCGAGGACTGTGTGTCCTTAGCTCAAGGGGAATAAGGTGAAGACGCGGTCTTCTGAGTTGAATCTCAACCTCCCTAACCAGACGTACAGTTGTCGCGGCAACTGGAACTGGTCCAACAAATCCTGTGTCTTCAACAAGTGACTGATTCTATCCTCTTCCTTCCTTTACTTAAGTTTGTCTTCGTGAAGTCATTGCCTATCTGTGTATCTGTTTGACTTCATTGCTTGACCACTACTGTTGATTGGCTTCATACTATCTTCCATCCTGATCCTTACTACTTAGCTCCTATTAGTCCTGTACTTTCACACCATTGCATACTTGACTATGGTTTCCTTATGGTAGTTTATCTTCTGCTGCATATCAACTGCGTCATTTCTATAGTTTGTCTTCGAAACTTCCAAGTTCTGAAGACTTTCATAAAAATCGCCTATTCACCCCCCCTCTAGTCGATACTAGCACTTTCAATTGGTATCAGAGCAAGGTACTCCCTTGTTCTGTGTGATTCGGTTTAACCACCTGGAGTTTAGCTATGTCAACTGCAGGGATAATCAAAGTCTCTGCTGCTTGCCCCGTGTTCGATGGATTTGAATATCCCTACTGGAAGAATAAGATGTGCATGCATCTTGAAGCCATTGATGTCGACCTCTGGTATGTCGTCAAGAACGGCGTTCCCAAAACTGGTGAAGGTGTCACCGCCACTGATGTCAAGAAGTTTATTCAACTGGACCCTACTGCAAAGAACATCATCTGTGGTCATCTGACCAAAGGACAGTATGGCCGTGTGAGTGCTCTGGAAACGTCGAAACTAGTCTGGGACTGGCTATCCAAGGTCAACTAAGGCGTCTCAACCTAGAGAGATCAAAGGATCAGTGTTCTTCGCAACCTCTTCAACCGCTTCAAGAGAAACGACAATGAAAATGTCTAGCTCACGTTTGATCGTCTGACTCACATCACAAATGAGCTTCAGGCTCTCGGCGCCACTGAGATTACCAAGCATGAAATCGTCAAGACACTACTGAGATCACTTGACAACTCCTTTAACACCCTTGCCCTCATGATACAAGAACGCCCTGACTTCAAGACACTCGATCCGTCTGATATACTTGAGAGGCTCAACACACATGAGTTCCAGCTTTCTAAGAAAAGAGATATCTATGGTCCCAACTATGGCCGAACTCGCGCTTTGAAGGCAAAAGTTGTTTCCTCATCTGAAGAAGAATCTGACTGCAGTTCTGATGATCCTGAAGACATTGGAAAGGAACTTGCTATGCTTGTGAAAAAGTTCCAGAAGTTCACCAAGAAGAAAGGCTTTAGAAAGTCTTCACGATCTAGCTCAAGAAATGATGAAGCTTCCACTCATGGCAACAAGAAGAGAACATGTCACAAGTGCAAGAAGCCTGGACACTATATCTCTGAGTGTCCACAGTGGGACAATGAGAAGAAGAAGAAGAAGAGCAAGGAATATGATTCTGATGACAAGAAGAAGAAGAAATCTTCAAAGTCTTCTTCCAAGTCCTCATCAAGGTCTTAATCTCATAAGAAGAGCTCATCTGGCAAGGCTCGTGCTTTTGTTGGCAAGGAAATGGATTCAGAGGAGGAGTCTGCTTCTGAGGAGGTGGAGGTGGAGTCTGGAGAGGAGTCTGACCCTGGCGTTGCAAGTCTGGCTCTAGCCACAGCCTACGTTGCCAAGTCCATCTTCAACACTGAAGACACTGACTTCCGCACCAACGCTGAAGCTGATGACAAGGACGATCTTGCTCCCACCTACTGCTTCATGGCACGTGGTGCCAAGGTAAAATCACGTGATCCTTACTTCCAAACATCAAATGAAGATGACTCTGATTGTGAATCCAAACCCAGCTACAAAACTCTTGCTAAAATTGCAACTGAACAACAAAAAGCTATGGAACATACTCAAAAACTGTTAGACAAAAGCGATGACCTGTTACACGCGGAAATGACATGTTCACAGTCCTTAGTTGAAGACATAAAAAATCTTCATGCTAAGTACCAAGACCTTGAAAGTCTTCATGAAACGCTCTCAACCACTCATGAAAGGCTCTCCTATGATTATCTTCAAAGGAAGCAAGAGCTTGAGAAATTGAAAGCGGCTCATGAAGATCTTCCAAAGGAGAATGAGTCACTTCGCGCTCAACAGATGAGTTCCCCTCAGGATGGATTTGAACCACCATGCCTAAAATGCATTGAGCGTGATAACGCTACCTCTCTTGCTGAATGTTCCAGTGCTGCTACTATTGCATTGTCTTCAACTACAAATGTGGTAACTAACCCCTCTATGGAGGATACCACTACTATTGCTGATGAAAATGCTAGGTTGAAGACATTGCTTGAAACAGGGATGTATAAAAGTGTGAAAGGACATCAGACACTTTGCGATGTCCTCAAAAAGCAGATTCTGAACCGAAACCCTAGGAAAGAGGGTGTTGGGTTCGAGAGGAAAATGAATGTTGATGGTTCCTACTAGAAGCCTGATCAGTATCCCAAAACCACATGGGTTGCTGCAAAGGAACCTTCAGTAGATCCATCCACCTTATCTGGCTTCACTTGCGCTAACCCTATTATCATTGATGAATCCTTTGATGCAAACTATAAACTGTTCAAAAATCAGAATGGTGAAGTGTTTGCGAGGTATATTGGTACTAACTGCAGGAATGGACCACCTATGAAGAAGATCTGGGTACCCAAGCAGTACATTGAGAATCTTCCCGTGAATGTCATCATGACACCACCAAGGAAGAAGGCAAACCCCAGACCTATGGCTTCATATGGCCCAAAGGCTTCATACAGATACATGACTCACCTGAGTCACCCTAACGCCAATGTTTTGCAGGGAAATCATACTCAGACTCATGAATATGAGCGTGTGTCTTCAAACCGCTATGTTCATAGAACTAAGAACTTTTCTGCTTATTCATATGAGTATCATTCATCTCCTGCAAGGCTATTTGCTAGGGCTCCAAAGCCAAAATCTCAGATGCTGCACTTAGACTCATTGCTTTTAAGCCACCCCTGAAGATGTGGGTGGTGAAGAAGAATTAACTTTCTTTTGCAGAGAAAGGTCTCCAGCCTATAATCAATGGCGTCCGATGCTATTGCCGGGGTCCTAAAACACATTAAGGACGCATGATAAAATGTCTTACTATATACTTCACATCTGAATCGCTTACCAGTCATACTATGTTTCTTAACTTTGATCTAAGTTGTGACAATCCTTGTATGTTTCAAATGCCTATGCTTCAGAACACTCTTTGTGAAGCCTATCCTCCTAACTGCACTGTAGGGCATGTCACCAAAAGCTTCAGAATGGATTATGGACAGTGGATGCACAAATCATATGACTGGTGATCGAAGTCTTCTCATGGACTCAACCTTACGTCCATCCGACAAGAGTCACATCACATTTGCTGACACTGGTAAAAGCAAGGTATTGGGTCTAGGTAGAGTTGCAATATCAAAGGATGAACACATGGATAAAGTGATGCTTGTTGAATCCCTTGGTTTCAACTTAATGTCTGTCTCAATGCTTTGTGACTTGAACATGATTGTGCTATTCGGAAAATATCGCTGCCTTGTACTAATGGAATCTGACAAGTCTCTAGTCTTTGAAGGGTATCGAAAAGATGATCTATACATGGTAGATTTCTCAGCAGGTCCACAGCTTGCCGTATGTCTTCTCACAAAAGCTTCAGAATGCTGGCTCTGGCATCGAAGGCTGGGGCATGCTGGCATGAGGAACTTACACTCACTCGTCAAGAAGAAGCATGTCATAGGCATTGAGGATGTCAAGTTCAAGAAGGATCATTTGTGTGGTGCCTGCGAAGCTGGAAAGATGACTAGGGCAAAGCACCCCTCGAAGACAATCATGACAACATCTCAACCCTTCGAGCTGTTACACATGGACTTATTTGGACCTACTCACTACTCCACCCTCACAACAACTACTTGTCTCTATGGCTTCGTCATTGTTGATGACTACTCAAGATACACATGGGTGCATATAATTCTCTACAAGACTGAAGTGCAAGATGTCTTCAGATGCTTCGCCAATCGAGCAATGAACAATTATGGCTTGAAGCTCAAGCATATCAGAAGTTACAATGGCACTGAATTCAAGAACACCGGTCTTGACCTTTATATGGATACAATGGGAATCACTCATGAGTTATCTGCTCCATACACACCTCAGCAAAATGGCATCATTGAGCGCAAGAACAGAACTCTCATTGAGATGGCTCGAACAATGCTCGATGAGTACAAGACACCTAGAAAGTTCTGGCCTGAAGCTATTGATACAGCATGTCACATCATCAATCGTGTTTACATCCATAAGCTTCTGAACAAAACATCATATGAGCTCCTCACTGGCAAGAAGCCAAATGTAAGCTACTTCAGAGTATTTGGAGCTAGATGTTGGATCAAGGATCCCCATCACAAGTCAAAATTTGCACCTAAGGCTCATGAAGGCTTCATGCTTGGCTATGGAAAGGACTCGCACTCCTACAGAGTCTTCAACCTCTATCTCTACAAGATCGTCGAAACTGTGGATGTGAGATTTGATGAAACCAATGGTTCACAAAGAGAACTCCTGCCAAGTACACTTGATGAAGCTCCTCCAAGCGAATCTATCAAGCTGATGGGAACTGGTGAAATCATGCCCTCTGAAGCACAGCCTGAGGAGGAACCTATCATTTCTGCACCTAACCAACCTGAAGACAATGCTCAGACCGAAGATAATCCTCCCAATGATGACAATGATCAGCAAGAGCAAAGTCTTCGTCCTGTTCATCCTCGTGTTGCAAATGCAGTACAAATTGAGAAGATAATTGACAGCATCAATGCACCTGGTCCACTAACTCGCTCAAGAGCAACACAGTTAGCAAACTTCTGTGGGCACTTTTCATTTGTGTCAATATCAAAACCCAAGAAAGTTGCTGAAGCCTTTATGGAACCTGAATGGATTCAAGCTATGCAAGAAGAACTTCAATAGTTCAAGCTGAACAATGTTTGAGAACTTGTCAAGCGACCTGACCCTCGCAAGCATAACATTATTGGAACAAAATGGATATATCGAAACAAGCAAGATGAGCATGGTCAAGTCATCAGAAACAAAGCACGTCTTGTGGCTCAAGGATATACTCAAGTAGAAGGAATCGACTTCGATGAAACATTTGCTCATGTGGCTAGGCTTGAAGCTATTCGTATACTGCTAGCCTATGCTAACCATCACAACATCTTGCTATATCAAATGGATGTGAAGAGTGCACTTCTCAAGGGCAAGATTGAAGAAGAAGTATATGTCTCTCAACCACCTGGCTTTGAAGATCCAAAACAACCTGATATGGTGTACAAGCTAAACAAAGAACTGTATGGCCTCAAACAAGCTCCTCGCGCATGGTATGATACGATCAAAGACTTCCTGAAGAGCAAAGGCTTCAAACCTGGATCCCTCGATCCCACACTCTTCACGAAGACATATGATGGTGAACTATTTGTGTGCCAAATATATGTGGATGACATAATCTTCCGCTGCACCAACCAGAAGTATACTGATGAGTTTGGATACATGATGCAAGAGCAATATCAGATGTCCATGATGGGTGAGCTGAAGTTCTTCCTTGGTCTTCAAATTCGTCAGCAAAGGAATTGCATCTTCATATCTCAAGAAAAATACCTCAAAGATTGTCTGAAGAAGTTTGGAATGGAAGAATGCAAAGGTTACACAACGCCAATGCCAGCCAAACAACATCTTGGTCCCGATGACAATGGTAAAGAGTTCGATCAAAAGGTATAACGCTCCATGATTGGTTCTTTACTTTATCTATGTGCATCTAGGCCAGATATTATGCTTAGCGTTTGCATGTGTGCTCGATTCCAAGCAGCACCAAAGGAATCGCATCACTTAGCTGTGAAGCGAATTCTTCAATATTTGGCTTACACCCCAATACTCGGATTATGGTATCCCAAGGGCTCAAAATTTGATTTGGTTGGGTTCTCGGATGCTGATTATGCTGGTGACAAGGTGGATCGCAAGTCTACATCAGGCACATGTCACTTTCTGGGTCGATCACTTGTCTGTTGGCCTTCACAGAAGCAGAACTGTGTATCACTCTCAACTGCTAAATCTGAATACATTGCTGCTGGATCTTGTTGTGCTCACCTTCTCTGGATGAAGCAAACTCTCAAGGACTATGGCATCAATCTGAAACAAGTACCTCTCTTCTGCGACAACGAAAGTGCCATCAAGATAGCCAACAATCCAGTCCAGCACTCGAAGACAAAGCACATTGAAATTCGTCATCACTTTCTCAGAGATCATGTCATGAAGAAAGATATCGACATCATTCATGTCAACACTGAAGAGCAACTGGCAGATATCTTCACAAAGCCCTTGGATGAGAAAAGGTTTTGCAAGTTACGGTGTGAGCTAAATATCTTGGAATCCTCTAATGTCCTGTGATGAGGCACACATCCTAACACTTATGCATGTTGATGACTTAGATGTGCAACACACAAAGTAATGTATATCTTCAATCAATGAAGACTTACACTCTGAGTGTGAATACATTAACATGGAATTTGACTTCGGAGCGCCACGATAATTGTGCGCCGTGTCTGGGTCTAATACTTCCTATACGGTGGGTAACGCCACCACCAAAATTTCTCTGTTTGAAGTGTTTCACTCATGGCGTTATTTTTGCAATGACTTCACATTTGGTTTGTCTTCAGTTTCAATTTATCTTCATGATTTTCTTCACTATGATGATTTGATTGTTTTCTGATATATATATATATATATATATATATATATATATATATATATATATATATATATAATATATATATATATATATACTAGTGTTCTGTCCTCTACAGTATTCACTTATAGCTATGTATTCAAGTTGAATCTTTTGAACTAAGTGAATGTGATTGGACCCTAACCTCTCTATGCTTTCACTCTCAAACTCTATCTGTCCAAATCATATGCATTCTATTGAAACTGTCGAATGTCTTCTCTGCGTCCTAGTCAGCAGAAGGCACAGAGACAAAACATTAAGTCTGTTTTAAATAACTCATCTTTATTGTTGAAATCCGGAGAAGCCGGAACAACCATCCGACATGCATGGCGGGCGTGGGAACATGGGACAACTCTGAGTATGTTGCATGCTTGCCACGTGCCCCTCAGATGTGAACCGCTAGGGGCACCAGCGTAATTGCGCCGTGCCGCACACCTAATTATAAATACTTGTCCCTTGCGGTAAAGAAATCCTTCTTCCACCTCTCCACCTCGTCAAAACCCTAGCACCACCGCTATCTCTTGACAACACCGGCAACGAAGCGCTTAGCTGCCGCGACTTCTTCGATGCTGTCCTCACGCCGGCGGCGGACATCGTCCTCTCCGCCGTCGCCGTAGGTGTCCTCCGTCGCCAAGTTAGGGCACGGTGGACAGAACTGCTCGGTCTCCTATTCATCTCATCTAGCAGTTCTTCGTGCGGTAATTATAACTCTATTTTTACCACCTTTTTGATCTTCAAGATTTATCCTATTTACCAAAAGTGGTTTCTGCCTACACATTGTTAGATCCATACTGTCTGCATCTCATACTGCCTAGTCTATTCACTTAAATTTCATATCCAGTTTGATTCCTCACTTGTACTTATTCACGGAGTACAAATCTGGAACCAACTCACAACATATAAGTGAATGTCTTCGCATCATGAGGTCAATGTCTTCAAACTGATTTATCTTCAAAACCTTCTGAGAATGCATATGACCTCTTCCCCTTCCCTCGCATCTCTAATGCTATCACAGGTACATATCCGTGGGAGAATCCTTGGTTCTCATAGTCTGCATTCGTTTGCAGAATTCTTACAGCAACACATTAACTCTCCTGAAGCTAGTTCCTGCTTGACCAGCAAGCATAAGTCTCTGAAGCCTTTGAACGTATTGAAGCCATTCAGTTTGAAGTTCATGGCTGCAGAGAAATCAGTAAGGAAGGGTGGCAGACAGTGTCGAGGGGGTACATCAAAAGATCTTCCTGATGACCTAGCAGAGCTCTACAAGACAGATCCTGAAGAGAATTATCATCAGCGCAAGACACGAATCCAATGGATTCGACGCTATTGGGATGAAGAATGGTTCAAGTGCAAGTTCGTAACCAAGGAATATGCAGAGAAGAATGCTATCAAGAGTCCTTGGGGTGATATTCTCTATCGAGGCCTTCAACCCAAGAACAGAGCTGAAGCTATTGCACAAGGTTTCTATCCCTGCATGGTCCGAGGACCTCAGCCTGAGAATGCCGATCCCTCATCATTACTCTGGTGTCGTGATGATGCTCTCTTCAAGTGCAACTTCCAGCACGCAAAGGCTTCGGCCAAGGAAAACAAGAAGTCATTGGGATTAGACTTCAACCCTGGTCCCTCTGCTCCCCGTGCTGACGGCTCACGTGATGCGGAACCAAATGTCATCGACCCCTTCTCCAACCTTGATGGCCTCATCACTTACATCTTGGTCCATGGTGCCAAAGTGGATCATTCTGATAATGATGCTGACACTAATGAAGCCCCAGCTCCTCCTCCAAAGCCGCAAAAGCAAAAGAAGCCAAAAGCTTCAAGATCAGGTGCTCCAAAAGCTTCACGTGCGAAGCCTCTGGCCACTGCACCTCCTAAAGACAGTGTGTAGTCTGAAGATCAATCCCGAATCTCCAAGAAGACGGAGAAGAAAAAGCAAATCGTCAGGCATACTGATCAAACCTTGACTCCTGCTGCCATTCTGCGTGAAGAACCCATTGATCTGTCCAACGATGAAGATCTTGCAGATGATGCCCTTGAGCAGCTAATCAAGAGCAAGGAAGAAGCAGAGATCTTCAACAACATGCCTCTCTTCGATGTGGAAATCATCCATAACTTCATTGATGAGTGGTTTGACACACCAAATCTCAGTTTTTAAGATCTGCAGCTTCCCATTGGCCTCAGCGTCTCCTTTAATGGCGCCATTGCTTCTGAGTTAGCTCTCGCTCAACGCATCGTTGAGCTGAAAAACAAAATTGATTATGAGAAGGCTCAGTTCAAGAAGCATGTGGCGAAGCTCAGCGTGCAAGATGTCAGAAACTTCAAGGTCATGCTGCATGAGCTTAAAGAAGCCTTTCTCAAGAAGCGCCAAGAAGCCCAAAGGTCACGACTATCGCTTAAGAACAGAAGAAGACGAGGGCTGTCGAGGCTGAAGCCAGAAAGAGAAAGGCTACTGAAGCCTCTGATGCCGCTCCCTCCAAGAAGAAGCGCAAAACCAAGAAGAATTGGGCTGCTCCCACAGAGCCCTTGGTTGTTGAACCTATCTCAGTGGTTCGCGCTGCGTCTAAACATCAAGAAAGACGGATGATAGTTCATGAGCCTGCTCCCACAGAGGCTCATGAAGCTGAAGATATTCCAGCAGCTGAACCCACCGTTGCTGAAGACATTGGTCAAGATGACAATGTTGAAGATGATGAAGTTCTTCCTCAGATCGAACACAACGTGGTATCATCGCCTGTTCTCACGAACATCGAACTCATCAGCATTGGTCGTCCTCTGACGCCAATAGCTCAGGATGCATCGTGGGCTGATCACCCACAGCAACAAGACTCCCCAAGTACTCCCCAACAACAAGAACAAGTTACACCACCCGTGCATGGAGAAGAAGAAGACTTTGAGGCCCAGCCAACTCCATCTCCAAAGGCGTTGCCAGCATTTCGCAGGCTTCGCAAAGGACAAAAGCCTCAAGTCCCTCTTTCAAGCGTTCCAGAAGGAGAAGTGCATCATCAACCTGTTGCACGTCAAGTGTTTCCTGAAGCCACTCCAACTGAGAATGTCTCCGTGTCTGAAGCCCAAGTTGCTGAAGAAAATCCGGCTGCATCAGCCGATGAAAGACAAGAAGACATATGTGTCCCTACTTCCCCAGTTATTGAAGAAGCTGTTCCTGATGTGAACGTGCCAGTGCCCGACCCTCCAGCTCGTCAAGTGGAGGTTGAAAATCCTGAAGCTGCCACTACCAACGCAAGTGAAGCCAATGACGTAGTCATGGCTGAAGCTAATGTGGAGCTTGAACCAACCAGTGTGCCTGAAGCCAATGAGGCAACTGCTGCCGAAGCACCTGTTGTGCAGCCTGAAGCCTCAACTGCTTCCACGGCTCCTGTTCCGCCACCAAGGCCTTATACAATTGAGCAAGCATACAATCATGGTCAGCTAACCACTGTCCGATGGCCCATTCTGGTACCTCCGCCTACTGCCTCTGGACCTCAATTTGATTGTCATGTTGAGCATAGGCCTTAGGTCCAGAAACCAAAGCCAAGACTGGCAAGGTTCCCAGGCACTGCTAATTCTACAGGGTCCTTCAATGCAAATGGCTTCAAAAGCCACAATACCTTCTTTGACAGCGCCAAGAACCCCTACTCAAAGCCAAGGATATCATCAGATCGCTTCTGGAGCTATCAACAGCGAAGCTATTACTCCTGCGTTCTGTATGATCAAGGGCGCATTTTCCCTCATATGCGCCTCGACAGTAAAGCCATTGCTGGACTGCCGTACTTAGAAGAAGCACTTGACTATATTCGTGATGCCGGTCTGCTCAGCTTTGTGACTGACAAAGAACATTGGAATGAAGAACTTTTACTTCAATTCTATACTACCCTCCACATTTGCGGCTACAACAGAGATATCAAGACCTGGGTTCTTGAGTGGATGACCAGAAATGTTCATCATGAAGCCAAAGCTCTTGATGTCATCGAGCTTAGAGGCCTATCCACTCCCGGAGAGCTCTATGAACCTGACTGTCAACTACACCGCAATGCACTGGAGAGCATCTTCAACAAGCCTGAAGCTAATATGAGCCAGATGTTGAGCATGATGAAGCCCTTGCCATCTAACGCTGAATATCCAATGGAGTTCTTTGTTGATGACCTTGAGTATCTGCCTCGCACCATATATCACATCATCAGGCAAACTCTATGGCCTATCAAAGGACATTCATCAGCTGCAAAACTTGAAGGAGCCATGAAGACTTTGGTCTTTTACATCCTCAATGGCATCAGCTTCAATTCCCAAGAATTCTTCATCAGGCAACTTTGCTGCTTCTGGATCTGACCTTTTTGGTCTGAAGTTTTATGCTCCATGGGTCATGCGCCTCATCAAGCGACACTCTTCTGTCAGCTATCAGCCCTCTGCTCGCAATCATCTGATCTTTCTACCAGAGGTTGATATGTCAGTTGAAGCTATATACCCTGAGCCTACCAAGGAGCCTCTTTGTCTTCAAAATGCTGATCACCAAAGCTTCACTCAGTCCATGGAAGGCATTCAAGCAGTATCACGTATCTATCCAATGGCTGGAAATACTCGTCTGCCTCATTGTACGCAAACTGAAGCCACTGAAAGCACTATTGCCCAAAGGCCTAAGAAGCGCTCTCATGCTCTAAATGACCGAGAACTTCTTGTGGCACTTCATCAGAAACAAGATAAGCATCACTATTAGTTCAAGAGACAGATGCAAAGCCTCTTGGTGGACGTCAATCGTATTCGAAATCTGGCCACCAAGATTGCATTTGTTGCTCATGAGACTTTCCGGCGATCATGGAAGAGTTTGACGCTGCTTAGTGCTGAAGCAGATCTTCAAGACGATGGCTTCACTGAAAGATTCAAGTTTGACTCCACTCCTCCACGGACTATTGTCCTACGTCGAACTCCATCACTTGAAGACTCTGACTATTCTTCCTCCGCGGCAACTGTGAATGCAAGAGTGATCAATGATGAAGATGATGCTACTTCACCGCCTCCTACTTCTGCACGCATCAACACTGCACCAAGTACGTCTGCACCGCCAAGCAACAACGACAACCCTGCTGCTTCATGTACTCATGAGGACGAGTAAATGCTCTATGTCTTCAAACCTTTTTGGTCCTTACTGACAAAAGGGGGAGAAGCATATGAGTTTGATAGTCTTCAAGCGGGTTCATATGGGCGGTTGCTTCATATTTTGCCTCGTGTTTACAACTCTCGCTTTTGAAACATTTGGTTCTTTGAGTTGTAACACTTAAACTCGATGGTCGTCTGCTACTTATTTTCTTTACTGTGATGCGATGATAAATTCCGCACTTAGATCATTCTGCAGACGTCCATTTTTCATTATGCATGTCATTCTATTTGCTATATCATTTCATGCATGATAGATTATCTTCATAAGTTGAAGTGGATCTCCACAAGTACAACCTGCCATGTGCATTTGCATTCCAAAAGCAAATTACTTATATGCACATCTTCAGGGGGAGCCCTTGCTACTTATGAAGACAATATCCTATCCTTTACAATTTCACATACTTTATCCCGTTGAAAACTTCAACCAGTTTGTCATCCATCACCAAAAAGGGGGAGATTGTAAGTGCATCTAGTGCCACCCCTAGTTGGTTTTGGAGTATTGACGACAAAGTTAGTTGAGGGACTAATGCATTTGTGAGAATTGCAGGATAACGCAGGTAGTGTCCCACATTGATTCGGTTTACCTACCGGAGATGACCCCTAAAAATGTATGAAGACATTGAAGACAATGGTGGTATGTGAAGATATTCATATTGAAGACTATGACATGAGAAGACATTGAGTGAGGACTATGGAGCGCGAAGACTGTGTTGTTTCGCTGTTTCCTTTTCTTCTTTGTTGAGTCATAGGAACCACCGTACTGTTAAGTGGGGTCCAAGTGAACTAAGTCAGAATGACTGAAGTGATGCTCAACCCAAATCCTATGTCTTCAAGCAAAGACAATGAGAGCAAAACTTATCCTGAGCTGGATAAGTCAGCTTTGCTTGTAGCCCAAGTAAAGTTGCCGTGTGTGTTTGAAATCTGACCGTTGGAACACGTGTCAGTTTGTTAGTGACCCAGGGTCATTTCGGACATATCAGGTCGGGTTGCCCAGTGGCTATAAATAGCTCACCCCCTACACCATAAATTGGTGGCTGCTCAGAGTTAGTGCACGGCTCTTGTCATTTGAGAGCAACCCACCTCGGAGCCTTTGAGAGAGAGAAATCCTTGCGAGGACCAAGCCCAAACACCCAGAGCCAAAGAGTGTTAGGCATCACTAAAGTCTTTCTATATGTGTGACCTGAAGACTTATTACACTTGAGGATTGTGTATCCTCCAGCCGGTTAGGCGTCTTGTTCTGAGCATCCAAGAGTCATTGTGGATCGCCGGTGAACGAAGTCTGTGAAGGTTCGGAAGTCTACCTTGAAGACTTACCAGAGTGATTGGGCGAGGAATGTGTGTCCTTAGCTCAAGGGGAATAAGGTGAAGACGCGGTCTTCTGAGTTGAATCTCAGCCTCCCTAACCAGACGTACAGTTGTCACAGCAACTGGAACTAGCCCAACAAATCCTGTGTCTTCAACAAGTGACTGGTTCTATCCTCTTCCTTCCTTTACTTAAGTTTGTCTTCGTGAAGTCATTGCCTATCTGTGTATCTGTTTGACTTCATTGCTTGACTACTACTGTTGATTGGATTCATACTATCTTCCATCCTGATCCTTACTACTTAGCTGCTATTAGTCCTGTACTTTCACATCATTGCATACTTGACTATGGTTTGCTTATGGTAGTTTATCTTCCGCTGCATATCAACTAGGTCATTTCTATAGTTTGTCTTTGAAACTTCCAAGTTCTGAAGACTTTCATAAAAATCGCCTATTCACCCCCCTCTAGTCGATACTAGCACTTTCAACTACAAAAAGGAGTATTAAGGTAAACCTAACCACAACATTAAACATATGGGTCCATATCAACCCCTAACGAAGCAACGCATATACTAGGGTTTCAGCTTCTGTCACTCTAGCAACCCATCATCTACTTATTACTTCCCTATGCCTTCCTCTAAGCCCAAATAAGGGTGAAGTGTCATGTAGTCGACGTTCACATAACACCACTAGGGGAAAGACAACATACATCTCATCAAAATATCGAACGAATACCAAATTCACATGACTACTAATAGCAAGAATTCACCCATGTCCTCAGGAACAAACGTAACCACTCGCAAAGCATATTCATGTTCATAATCAGAGGAGTAATAATATGCATAAAGGATCTGAACATATGATCTTCCACCAAGTAAACCAATTAGCATCAACTACAAGGAGTAATCAACACTACTAGCAACCACAGGTACCAATTTGTGGTTTTCATACAGGATTGGATACAAGAGATGAACTAGGGTTTTGAGAGGAGATGGTGCTGGTGAAGATGTTGATGGAGATTAACCCCCTCCTGATGAGAGGATCGTTGGTGATGACGTTGGTGAATATTTCCCCCTCCCGGAGGGAAGTGTCCCCGGCAGAACAGCTCCGCCAGAGCCCTAGATTGATTCCGCCAAGGTTCTGCCTCGTGGCGGCGGAGTATCGTCCTGTAAGCTTTCCCACAATTTTTTCCAGGGGAAGAGTGATGATATAGCAGAAGATGGACGCCGGAGGCCCACCAGGGGGCCCAGGAGATAGGGGGCCGCGCCCTACAGGGGGGGCGTGCCCCCTGTCTCCTGGACAGGGTGTGGGCCCCTTGGCCTCTTTCTTTTGCTCATAAATTCTTAATAAATCCAAAAAGTTGTTTCATGGAGTTTCAGGACTTTTGGAGTTGTGCAGAATAGGTTTCCAATGTTTGCTCCTTTTCCAGCCAGAATTCCAGCTGTCGGTATTCCCCCTCTTCATGGTAAACCTTGTAAAATAAGAGAGAATAGCCATAAGTATTGAGATATAATGTGTAATAACAGCCCATAATGCAATAAATATTGATATAAAAGCATGATGCAAAATGGACGTATCAGTAGCCACCTGACCCCGTGTGATGGTGATGCTCCTTCTTTGCAGCATATAACTTGTTTGTCGCTGACATCTTCTTGCTCTTCTCTGATGTCTTGTAGGCCACAAATGCGGCCCAGTGATCTCTTATCTTCTCAAATCAGCCCGTGAATTCTGGAGTCTTCCGTTTGTCGACAAACATTGATTTCAACTCATTCTTCCACCTCTTGAATAGATCTGCCATCTTCTCACTAGTAGAAAAAGGGTCTAATGTGCAGCTCATTAGTCCCGGTTTGTATTTGAGCCGGCACTAATGTGACCATCAATGTCGGTTCCAATGGCTAGGCGGGCCGCTCTCAGTAGTACCGGTTCGTGGTGAACCTTTAGCATCAGTTCATGCCACGAACCGGTACTAAAGAGAGTGGTGGCAGGATGTTGTCTGACCGGGGCCCCACCAGCATCTTTAGTACCGGTTCGTGCCACGAACCGGTAGTAAAGGTCATCCTATATATAAACCCTTCGTCCAACTCGCTATGTTCTCCCCCCTATCCCCTCTCCTCTCTGTTCTTCCCCTCTTCCCTCGAGCTCATCACACATTTTGCCCAAATTTTTTCATGATTTGAAGGCCCCCATCCATTCAAGTGATCACAAAGGTTAGCAACTTTACCGTGTCATCTCTCATTGCTAGAATAGCTCTTGCAATGCTTTATATAGTGATTAATTTGTGGGTTTTAGTAATTTGGGAGGAATTATATGTGGTAGTTTATTTGATTTATATGCAATTTGAGCTTAAAATAACTCTTAGTTTGCATATGTAGGTGTGGTTTACTTAGTCCTTTCCCGTCTTTGTCGTAACCACCGTCGATCATCCGCATCGACCTGTCGCCGGCACCACCTTGTGGTGAGCCACTTATTCTTATCTTTTTATATAAAAAAATTCATGTTTGTGTGATTTAAATATATAGTTACTTGTATAATTATCTTACTCGTACGTTGTTTGTTATACATAGTGCCATGGTTTTGATATCTGTCCCCGTCGGCCCTCGTCCGTGTTATGATTCGGATGTGGTATATTCTCTTTTAAAACTATTTGTTGCATTTCGTGTTTATGACAAATTATGCCCATCAAGTTGACATAGATATTTTTATCTAGGAGGTATGTGAACCGGAAATTCCAACCGACCCTATTGTTGAGAGGTTAAATTTAGTTGAAAGAGAAAACGAGTATTTGAAAGAAAAATTGAAAAGAATTGAGGGGGAGAAGATGAATTGGAGTTGCATGTTGCCGATGTCATCGATGATCACAAGATCAAGATGGAGAAAATGCAGTTGAAGATTAGAAAGATTAGAAAGTATGCCATTGATAGTGAGGCATGGTATCATTATGCTGTTGGATCAATTGTTACCTTAGTTGCGATCTTGATCACATTTGTTGTTGCATTTAAATGCTTTAGCTAGAGAGTTATTTGTATGTTGCATTTAAGTGTTGTATGAACTTTATGTATGAACTTGTATTAATTTGGTCTATTCGGTGGTGTGTAATGAAGATGAGCTGGCAATGAATGTACGATGACCAATGCTCTCCCCAGTTCATTGATGGCGTGCATACTTTTCTGATTGCGGCTCGGGCAAACAAGTGGGTGGATGGTTTTATGCCTTGTCCATGTGCTGGCTGTAAGAATGATCACAATTACTCTAACTTAAGAACCATTCACGTCCACCTGTTTGAGTCCGGTTTCATGCCCCACTATAATTTTTGGACCAAGCACGGAGAAAGAGGGGTTATGATGGAAGACAATGAAGAAGAAGAGGACGACGATAGCTATCCTGGCCATGGGTTCCCTGAATACGATGATACATCAATGGGGGAAGAAGCTGAGCCGGCAATGCGAGAAGAAGCTGAGCCGGCAATGCGGCAAGAAGCTGAAGAAGAGGCATCAGATGAGCCCACTGATGATCTAGGTCAGGCCATTGCCGATGCAAAGAGAAAATGCGCAAGTGAAAAGGAGAATAAGAAGTTGTAGCGCATGTTAGAGGATCACAAGAAATTGTTGTACCCGAATTGCAAAGCTGACAAGAAAAAGCTGGGCACCACACTGGAATTGCTGCAATGGAAGGCAGAGAATGGTGTATCTGACAAGGGATTTGGAAAGTTGCTCGTAATGATAAAGAATATGCTTCCAAAGGACAAAGAATTGCCTTAGAGTACGTACGAAGCAAAGAAGGCCGTCTACCCTCTAGGGTTAGAGGTGCAGAAGATACATGCATGCCTTAATGACTGCATCCTCTACCATGGTGAGTACGAGGATTTGAACGCGTGCCCAGTATGCGGTGCATTGCGCTATAAGATCAGCCGCGATGACCCTGCTGATGTCGAGGGCGAGCGCCCCAGGAAGAAGATTCTTGCCAAGGTGTAACGCCCGGATACAACTTTTCATCTTCGTAACTCCGACTCTTGCCTTTTTCCAGAGATGTGATTTATTATTTCCTCTGTCGTTGGGTTTTTGTCTGTTGTTTTGCCTTTTTTTCTTGTTATGCATCTCGTCTCACAGCATCATGCGCATTTCATCGGCATCATTTTCATAAAACTTGCATCCGTTCTGGTTCTGCTGGTTCTCTCCGTTGTCCGTTCTGAGCCCGACCACACTCGCACGCGCCCGCGGCACCTCCAAAATATTATTTTATAAGTGGCATAAAAATGTTCTCGGAATGGGATGGGACTTGTCGTGCGGTCTTATTATAGTGTAGACAGGCCGTCTGCCAAGTTTCGTCGCATTCGGAGTCCATCTGATAGCCCAACCGTTAAATGTATAGCGGTACCGTTGCCGGTACCTTCGTCGGACGTTTTCGGTCTCCGAAAATCGTGCCGGGCTGCCTTCTCCTCTCTCTTCTCAGCCCGACCCCCTCTTTGCACAACCACAGACCCCCTCGTGTGCGCGCCCGGAAGTTGTCCTGAACCCGACCCGCTCTGTCGTTACCGTTGGATCCGAATCATCCCCAAACATCCCGAAAGTATCTTCGTTTCTTTGTTGGTTTCTCCCTAGTCTATTTTTTTCCGTCCGTCCGATTACGATCGGAGGGAGAAGATAGCCCCTAGCCTAACCTACCCGCTATATATACTAGTCTAAACCGAGACCAAATCCCTAATTTCTAGGGATCCTCCTAGCCGCCGCAGCCACCTCTCTCCCGCATCCACCTCGGGATCCTCCCATTCCCCATCGAGCCAATCGCCAGCCTCTTTCCCGATCCACCCCTCGCCGAGCCTTCGTACAGCAGCCAGCCGGCGCCCGATCCAGGATGGATCGAGGCCACGGTCTAGCACGCCTCTGCCCCCTCTGCCACCGAGTGTGACCCGCCTTCGTCTCCTCCACCCCGCCGGCGAACCCAGCCACCAAAGCCACGCCGCCGGCCTCGTCCCTGCTCGTGCCTCCTCCTCCCTTGGTCCTGGACGCGTCCGGCCGCCCGCAGCCGTCGCCGTCCGCGCCCGCAGCAGCCAGCAGCTGCAGCCCGAGCTCCTCTGCTCGCGCACAAGCTTCGCGACTCCGACGGCCCCTTCGTCAGCCTTGTCGCCGCCGTCGACCCGCAGGCCAGCGCCTTGCCTCCTCCTCCCGTCTTCTCCTTCGGCTTCATCTCTCTCTCTAATCCCTCTCTCTCCCAGATACTCCGTCGCCATGGACACCCGCCGCTGCTTCATCCTGGAACGGATCCTCGTCGCCCCGAGCTCGTGCAAGCTGTGGAGCCCCGCCGCCGCCAGGAACGGGATCCCCGCGCCCTGGATCCGGTCGATCCGACCTTCCCCATGCCCAAGACCTCGCCGCCCCTTTGCTCTGCTCCCGGTCACCGGCGCCTGCTCGCCTCCTCTGCATTGCCCTGCTTCCCCTGCAACGAACGAGGAGAGGCGTCGTCCCCGCGTTGACCGATCCCGCGCCCCTCACTTCTGCGTCCAGGAGCAGCCCAGCTCCCTTCGTCCGCTCCAAGGCCCAGCGCTGCGTGGCCCAGCACCGCGCCAAGGCCCAGCCCAGCTACCGCAGCCCCATGCCGGCCTCCTCTAGATCTGACTGGGCCGAGCCCATGGGTGAGGCCACTCCCCCAGCGCCTCTAGTTTTTTTACTGATGGGCCTGCTCCAAGTTCAGTTTCGGCCCGTGTAGGTTTTTTTTCAGTTCTGTGATTTTAGCAATTATCCGAAGGATTTGCAGTTTTGCAGAATAGTCCCAAAGTTCATGCATTTAATAACTCACTAACCGTGCATCGGTTTGAAATAAGTTATATATGAAACTTGCTCAGAATTTCGTGTAGATTAATAATATCCAACTTTCATCCATGTTTGAAATGTCTAAAATGATGTTTGCATTAATTTGCTCCTATGCCATGTTAACATGATTTAATTCATAACTAAATAACCGTAGCTCCAAATCTAACAAACTTTATATGTAAATGGGGTAGAAAAATGCCTAGTTTAACATGGTGGCTTTACTTTGCATGTTTAAAAACTATAAAATTATGTTTAGGGCAGAACAGTACCAAACCTAATATATGCATATGAGGAGTTTCCGAAATTGTTGTTCGTTGCTTCCGGCCTCATTTAACCTTGACTAGATAGGTAGTTTATATTTGCTTCACCTCTTGCCATGTTTAACAACATTTAATATTGTTTGGTACATAAACGAGATCAAACTAAATAACTGATGTGGTGCTCTGTCAATATGCATCCCGATGCATATTGAGCTCCACTTAATTTGTAGGATTGCTTGTGCATTTTGCCATGCCGTGCCTCATTAAACCGGACATGCATCATACTCATTTGTGCTTCATGCCATGTTGATGTGTTTGTTGTTTACTATGTTGTTTGCTTCTTTCCGGTGTGCTTCTTCGGGTTGTTTCCGACAACGTTGCGTTTGTGAGGAACCGTTCGTCTACGTCCGTTTGTCTTCTTCATGGACTCGTTCTTATTCCTTGTGGGATTTAAGGCAAGATGATCATACCCTCGAAATCACTACTATCTTTGCTATGCTAGTTTGCTCGCTCTTGCTACGCCAATGCTTCGATGCCTACCATTTGCTTGTCAGCCTCCCAATTGCCATGTCAAACCTCTAACTCACCATGTCCTAGCAAACCGTTGATTGGCTATATTACCACTTGCTCAGCCCCTCTTATAGCGTTGCTAGTTGCAGGTGAAGTTGAAGATTTCTCCCTGGTGGACAGGATTTTGGTTGGGATATCACAATATATCTTATATAATTAATGCATCTATATACTTGGTAAAGGGTGGAAGGCTTGGCCTTTTGCCTGGTGTTTTGTTCCACTCTTGCCGGCCTAGTTTCCGTCATACCGGTGTTATGTTCCCGGATTTTGCGTCCCTTACACGGTCGGGTGATTTATGGGACCCCCTTGACAGTTCGCTTTGAATAAAACTCCTCCAGCAAGGCCCAACATTGACTTTTACCATTTGCCTCACCACCACCTACTTTTCCCTTGGGAGTCGCTCTCTCGAGGGTCATCTTTATTATAGCCCCCCCCGGGCCAGTGCTTGTCTAAGTGTTGGTCCGAACCAGAGCCACTTGCAGCGCCACCTCGGGGAAACTCGAGGTCTGGTTTTAGTTGTACGTAGTGTTCATCCGGTGTTGCCCTGAGAACGAGATATGTGCAGCTCCTATCGGGATTGTCGGCGCATCGGGCGGTCTTGCTGGTCTTGTTTTACCATTGTCGAAATGTCTTGTAAACCGGGATTCCGAGTCTGATCGGGTCTTCCCGGGAGAAGGTCTATTCCTTCGTTGATCGCGAGAGCTTGTCATGGGCTAAGTTGGGACACCCCTGCAGGGTATAATCTTTCGAAAGCCGTGCCTGCGGTTATAGGCAGATGGGAATTTGTTAATGTCCGGTTGTAGATAACTTGACACCAGATCCGATATAAAACGCATCAACTACGTGTGTAACCGTGATGGTCTCTTTCCAGCGGAGTCCGGGAAGTGAACACGGTTGTTGGAGTTATGCTTGACGTAAGTAGTCCAGGATCACTTCTTGATCATACTTTTATCGACCGTGCTTTGCCTTCTCTTCTCGCTCTCAGTTGCATATGTTAGCCACCATATATGCTAGTCGCTTGCTGCAGCTCCACCTCATACCTTTACCTTACCCATAAGCTTAAATAGTCTTGATCGCGAGGGTGTGAGATTGCTGAGTCCCTGTGGCTCACAGATACTTCCAAAACCAGCTTGTAGGTGCCGATGAGTCTGTGTAGATGACGCAACCAAGCTCAGGAGGAGCTCGATGACGACCTTGTCCTTTGTGTTGTTTCGTTCTAGTTGATCAGTAGTGTATTTGATTGATGTAATGTTTATTCATGTAATGGTGTGAAGTGGCGATTGTAAGCCAACTATGTATCTCTTTCCCTTATGTATTACATGGGTTGTGTGACGATTACCTCACTTGCGACATATGCCTTCAATGCGATTATGTCTCTAAGTCGTGCCTCGACACGTGGGAGCTATCACTACTAGGAAAAGGCATGCTAGTGGCGCACCGAATTTGCCTTCTAATCGCGCACTACTGGTGCGCCACTGGCATCACGCCATTAGATTTAAATTCTAATGGCGCACTACTGGTGCGCCATTAGTATCTGGTGTTCTAATGGCGCACCGCGTAGTGCGCCATTAGTATAGCCTGCAGCGCACCATTAGAATGCCTCGCAGGGGCCATATGTACAAATGTGCTTTGGCATTCTAATGGCGCACCAGCAGCTAATGCGCCATTAGTGTGATGATCACAGTGCGCCATTAGTATGAATATTAGGTTTTATTTTTTTGCTTTTCTGATTTTTGCACAGGTTACAAAATATATTATTGCATAGAATATAGACAGCAGCACACAGCAACATCAGATTCATCAAATACAATAGAAGATTAGTCTCCGAATACAATTCATCATATTAGTCTCCGGATTCAAAAGACCGGACAAAGATAAAACATTACAAGTCTCAAGACCGCGAGTATCGAGTTTGCCTTCACATTACAAGTCGATATCGATCATCTAAACTACCATCACATAGAAGAGAGCTGTGGTCATCACGATGAGCATCATCGCGATCAAACTGGTCTTCATCCGGTTACTCCAACGCTCCCTCCTCTCTCCCGCTAGATAGCGGGCGTATCTAGATTCGGCCTCCGCCCTAGTGGTGTACCCTTTGTAACTGTTACCGCTGAAACGGTGAACCTGTCTCCGACACTCCTCCCAGTCATCGTAGACTCCGGGAACCTTACCCTTGTACACGACATACGACGGCATCTCTATGCACAAGCCAAACAACAGACAATACATAAGCAATGTGTAAGTATGCAACAAAAGGATCGGAAGAGAAAAGCAAGACATTAATAGCACGATTCATGGTCCTACTAATAAATAGCATCGATTACATCTAAGTTGAACAACCGTCCAAACCAAAGAGACATCCGAATTCATTAAAGTTTAATTACAACATGATCCAATAAATGTTTCAGAACTACACATCACTACTTTCGACTCAACTCATCGGACAGGAGCGTGGGTGAAGCCGCCGTCTGTCACCCTGCATTTGTAGCGTTTCATCTATCTCACTGTTGGACGGTTGATATCTGAGGAAGAACTGCCCTGCGGTATGAAGGACATCTTGATGGATGATGTCCGCAAACTCCGACTGGATGCGAAAGAATCCTTGTCTGAGGTTCGCGTCCTGGACTGCCGACAAGCTCGCGGCCCAATCTTTGAGATTATCTGGTAGCAGAAGGTGATGATGGTCCCTTACGATCGCCCGCATGTGATGGAGGGCGTAGTAGGCATCCTTCTGACCGCCAGGCGGCTGCTTGACGCAGCAGAACTTCGTATTGTGTGAGAAGATGTGCTTGCCGTACTTACGAACTGGCCTGGTGAAGGTGCCTCCAGATTGGGCGTAGCCGGGGAGGACATCATCAAGAACTTTCTTCACATTTGTGTAGTCTATCATGGAGTTACGGTTCGGGTCGAAATACGTGGCCATGGAATATTTCGGGCTTAAGAGGATGAGTGTGCAGTGTGTGTCACTGCACAGAACACGGAATGTTAGAAAAAAAAGAACGATCGAAATCTAAGAAATCATATGTTACGAGGCGGTTAAGGGATGACTTACTCGGGAAAGTAAGGCACAAGGAAGTTATCCTTACCTGCGTTTGCCAGAATGACGCCTTCGAGGTGTGAACTCGCAACTTGGCGGTCCCCAGCGCTGCTCAAGTGCTTGGCACGCATGTAGAAGGGGTCGACTATCACGATGTCCGGGGTATTGTCTCTAATGATCCGCATCTCCATGCTCAGCGAAAACAGCCGAACAAAGGTGTAGTGCAACGGATGAAGGTTAAACATAGCAAAGATGTCATCAAACCGCAGGACGATCATACCCCCGATGTCGCCATCCACAAAGCCCTTGCTCTCTGGCACCTTGGCCACGAAAACCGGGTATGCCACATCCTTCTCTCTGAGACGCCGCTTCTCCAAAATCAGAACACTGTCGTGCAGACTCCGCATAGCACCGGTTGCAGCATTCAGCATATTTGGCGGTAGCATCACCCTACCCGCCACATGCACCCTCCTCGAGATACCCTTAGGTGAAGGTGGCCCGTCCTGAGCATGGATCGAACTCGGTGCCGGCTGGCTCGCACCGGCGCCCTTGTTAGTCTTTCGTTTCCGGCCCTTCTTCTTGATCTCCTGTAATGGGACCGAGTTCTGCTCACAGACCGCCTTCTTCAGCGTGTTGGGGCTGATAATATTTCGCGCCTCAGCTATCTGAGGCTCGGTGAAGGCGGGAGCTGGAGGCGTGTCCTGAGAACTGAACGCCAGACGATGCTTGTTGCAATTGGATTTCTCCGCCGTACCAGCTAGATCGCGGTGGTCTTGGTTGGGTTCTTGAGAAAGAGGCCCGCAGAACTCGTCAGCGTACCCATGTTCGGCAAAGTACTTATCAACTTTGGTAAATGTACCGTCGTCGTTGTCGTTGCCGTCCGGATCCTGTGCCATAGGGTTGTCCGGATCCTGTGCCATAGGGATGTCCGGCAGGTCCGGTAGCGTTGCGGCGTTCTTGCCATGGCTTGGCGCCGGCACGACTGGCGGTCTTGTCTGTGGGGTGGTGTCCCCCGCCCCCAAACGAATCTGGCTCTTCGGCCATAGAAGGGGCCAGTTTACGCAGGTGCCGAGGGTCATCTCATCTTCTTCGTCGGCCCCAGCGGGTCGAATCGGAGGTAATAGCTCGTCGCAGCCTGGCAGCACCCGGACCACTTCAACCCTATACATTGTGGTTGACATCGGATTACCGTGGAACATGGGGTTGCCCGGTTGAACGATTCTGCCCTTGGCGACATCGACCAACTCGACGCCCACGAAGTGCAGAAGAGTGCAAGGAACGTCGGCGGTGCCCTGGAAAAACATGTATAGGGCGTCAGGGATGCCCAGTCAAAGGCAAGGAGATGAAGTCATCGGCCGAGAGGCTTAGTTACCATGATGCCGTCGAGCTCGGCTAATGTCGAGGCACCGCCAACGGCGGGCGTGCAACTGACGGAGGGGGCGCTTGCTGGCGAGGTGCCGGTCGGTGTACACCCGGGTGCATTAAGCTCCAATGCCCGTGCCGGTGCCGGAGACACGAATACCGCCTCCGCCGGAGACACCAATGGCGCCGCCGCCGGAGACACCAATGGTGCCGCCGCCGGAGACACCAATGGCGCCACCGCCGGAGACACCAATGGCGCTGCCGCCGGAGACACCAATGGCGCCGCCGCCGGAGACACCAATGGTGCCGCCGCCGCGCTGTGCGAGTTGCTGGCCGTGAAGCTGGGAACCGGGGGAGGCCCCTTTTGGCCACCCGCAATCCACGTCGTCAGCCCATGAATCAACGTAGGCACCATGGCGTTGAGCGTCGTTCCAAGTTGTTGTTGCACTTGCTCATGGACAAGCTCCGGAATCCGCGCCACTTGTGCCTTGAGTTCTTCAACCTCGCGCATCTGGCTTTTTGAGCTGGTCTTTTTCTCCTTCCGCACACCAGCGGTATAGTATGACCCCCATTTTGTGGACAAGCCTTTGCCGGCCACACGACCAGCTGACGTCGGCTTATCGAGCTTATCCTTCTTTTTCATTACATTCAACGCCCTATTTAAAGGGGTGTCGAAAGGGGAGCTCTTAGACGACCCCGCGCTACTGCTTTCATTGTCCTGCGAAAGGAACATGAACCATTTAGAAATATTGGGGATTAATTAGAGTGCGACCATATGGAGCTAATTACGCGGGGGTGTATTCCTTACCAGAACAAGCTCAAGCGCCCTGGTCTTCGGATCCGTGGTAAGCTCCTTTGTTATCGGGTCCTCCTTGTAGCGGGCCCTGACATAGTTCCTGGTTTGCTTGTCACCGCTGTATTTCTCGAAGCGGGGCGGTAGGCCTTGCTCGGCACGCTCCGCGTCCTCCTTGTCCCATATAGGCTCCGCCACTCTATAACCGCTGGGACCGAGTTTGTGTTCCCCTAAGTTCAACTCCCGCATTTCTTTCCCCCACTGACTTGATTCGGAGGTTGCGGGGCTCTGGCACTTGATCTTGAACTCCTTGTACTCATCTTCGCTCATCAAAGGATATTTCGCCTTCATCTTGTCATAACTATCACCTTTATCAATCATTCTCTTCACCGCGCTTCTCCAAGTAGACAGGGCCGTGCTCATCTTCGTGAGGGCGGCATTGTTCACTTTATTCCCTGAGAGGCGTGTGTTTTCAAATTCAGCGGGGAACTTGTATCGTTCGTGCAGCTTCGTGAAGAGGAGGTTGCGCAAATTCCCTCGGTCCTTATGCCTAAGGTTCTCGGTGTTGATCGAGACGGTGCTCCGGAGAATGCACCCGAGCTGAACGGAGTACCCCTTGACTCTATGTTTGGGCTCCGTTGGATTCCCGTCGGAGTCCACTTGAGTGAATTCCTCCTTGACGGTGCGGAGCGCATTCGGGCACCGGTCCTTCCTTTGCTTCTTCGGTTGGCTGCCATCTGTGTGTGCGCCGCCACCATCTGTGTGTGCGCCGCCATCATCAGTGGTGGCATCCTCGGCGGCACCATCAGTGGTGTCATCCCCGACGCCACTAGGGGTTGTGTAATCAGGATCGGTGTCTTCCGCGGCGTCATCATAGCGTTGAGGTTGTTCCTCCATCTCTTGGGACAGCTCCCAGAATTGCTTGCCGCCCGAACCACCGGCCTCATCGTTGTGGGCCATGTTTCTCTCTAAATAGGAAAAAAGTTTGGTCAAAAAGATGGTTATTGTCAAGGAACAAGATCATGGTCTCATGATTTAGGGTTTGTTGACACCGAGGCACCCTAAAAGCCTAAGCTTTCATCATTTAGGTTCTCATCGACACCGAGGCATCCGGGGCAACCAAGTTAAGTTTTCATCATTTAGGGTTTATCGATGCCGAGGCACCCTAGGTTGGGCCTAATCTTGGCTCTATTGCCACCTATGTTGGGTTTATCATCTAGGGTTTATCGATGCTAAGGATAATTCTAAGTTGGGCCTAATCACTTGGCTCTATTGCCACCTATGATTTAATGCAGCAAGAATGGCAGGGCAGTTGATCCTACTTAACTAAGTACTAAGATAGCCCGGCCCATGCATTAGTCGCAAGTACCCCATATGTCCTATTTTCAGCAAAGTCGTGCTAAAATTCACGGAAAATTTCAGCATGACCTTTGCTGAAAATAGGACATATGGAGTACCCGAATTTACCGGAACGGAAGTTAATCGACATTCCGGCAAACTCAAGGGCCTCTCAGGGTACCTGCAAATTCATCACGACACGATGGTCGGAGACAAAACCCAGCCACAGACCATATGGTCCTCTGCTTTCATATGGAAAAAATTAGCTCAACTTATGTGAGCTTCCATTCCAGATATAATATGTCTCCCAACAAAAAATCATCAATAGTTTAGAAAGTCTGTACAAACACAGAAAGAATGACAAATGTATTTTTACAGATCATGGCTCAGAGTCATAAACATCTATGGACCAAATATAGTAATGGATACAGCAGATTAGTCTTATGATTTTACTTGTTCGGTATAAAATAGCTTATGCTTTCCTTACAGTACATGTCCACATTTGATATGTCCTTTTTGTCTGTCATGCTTTTTGAATCAACCGTATCGAGCAATACTATGGAATTAGTCAAATAATTGTGCATGTTTTGACAATAGGATGAATGCAAAAGAAAATCAAATGGTTGTGGCAATCTGTCCATCATCATCACTGTTGACAGTCGCCACACCCACTGTTGGACTTCGATCTAGCACAAAGGGGGTGTATAAGAGCAGATATGGATGGTGTGGTCTGGCACAGATAGCAGTATAATCATCTTAATCTTGCAGTGTAATTTTTAAACCGTGGCAGCAAACGGGCATTGTGCTAGTCTAATAAGAATACACATTGTTGAACTTCATTGCTGGAATTAATGGTTTACTATCGGGATGTGCCTTAGGAGCATCGCTTATCAAGTGAAAACATAAGACACAAACTTGTAGCTGTATGTGTTTTGCCAAGAAAGGGTGCAACAAGAAATATTTTCCTAGTACTGGTTTATCTCACCTACTAGTAAAGGGACATTTCTCCTCAAATCGAAAGTTAATACATCGTTGTTTCTTACTAGGGGAAGATGGACCTGGATGGTCAAGCACGTGGAAGATGGCTTTGTGGGCGCGCCTTCTTGACAGCGAAAATGCATACAGAATGATCCTAAAGTTAATCACATTGGTTCCACCTGGTGAAAAAGTTGGGTTCGAAGGAGGACTGTACACCAATCTGTGGACAGCACACATAAGAACAGTAGCAGTAGTACTACTACTAGCAGTAGTACTACCAAAAGAAAGGAAAGAACAGTAGCAGTAGTACTACTACTAGCTAGCTAGCTAGCTGGTACTGATCTAGCTTCTGCATGCATTTCTCTGAATTTTGTTATACTTAAACACTACAAGGAATTATACTTTGTCATAGCTATTAGTCTTTGGACTAAGGGGCACTAGCACACTAGTAAGTGATAGGCAACCATCCTACATGGAAATGTGAAGAGTTACATGGATGAGTACCAGCTCTAAGTGAAGGCTCAATGGATTCAAGATCAACCGACTGAAGTTGCCCAAACCTGCAAGGAAAAGAGAGAATAATGATTTCGAACTGCTTCTGATGGCATACATAAGCATAAGTTCAGTCCCCCAAATCAAGTACTCCATCAGATTGGGATACTACTCTAGATTAGTGTAGCCACTATCTAACAAAAAATTTCAGAACTGAATTTCAGAGTACTCTAAATGTTGTGTGCCCTAGTATTTCTGTGTTCCCTTGCATTTCTATAACATTTAGTAGCATGCCAATTTTATCATGTTGGAAAAAATTCAGTAACATGAATTTGGCTAAGCCAAGCATGATCTTGCTTGCATTGCCGCCTTTGCTACATGAAGCAATAGGGTAGGTTCAGTTTCACTGAATTTTTGAAACTATACATCATTTGCTAAATTTTTGCTCTACATCACTTGCTCTTTGTAAATTATTGCATATATCCAGTGACTGAATTTTTGAAACTATAGGTGAACCTCTTCAGGAAACGCAAAACAGTTAACTGAAACTATCTAAAATAGTTAAATCCACTTGATGCTTACCTAATGCAGGCCAACAGAATGAAATGAACTACGAATTTGTTCTCTGAAATACATGTAGGCCAACAGAGAGGATGTTCTTACAAGGGAGCAAGAAGCCTGCCGCCATGGCCCTAGGGTTTGCAGGTGAGGGGGTGGAGGAGAAGGGAGGAATCACCATGCATAGGTTGGGGAGGGAGGAAGGATGGAGAGGGAGGAAGGAGGAAGGAGGAGAGGTACCTAGGCAGGCGCGGCCGGTCACCGGAGGGGTCAGGGTCGGGATTGGGGTCGGGGTCGGCGGCGGCGGCGTCGTCGAAGGGATGCCTCAGTTGGCCGTGGGAAGGCCGGCGGCCGTGGTCGTCGTCCTGCACCCCGTGCCCGGACTGAGGAAGACGCTGGCGTTGAAGCTCCGGCAGCGGCTGGGCGTCGGGGGGCGACGGCGCGGGGGCAAAGTTAGGTCGAGTGGGGGGGGGGATCTGGCGAGGGAGGGAGAGAGGCCAGAGGGGAATAGGTGGAGGGATGCTTTCTAATGGCGCACCACACGATTTTATGCATTTTAAATGGTGTTTTTTATATTTATTTGTGTTTAAATATGTTCAAACTTGTTTAAATCATAACAATAATATTTTTTATGCATTTTAAATGCTGTTTTTTATATTTATTTGTGTTTAAATATGTTCAAACTTGTTTAAATTATAACAGTAATATTTTTTATAAAAATAGTAAAAAAAATTTAAAAATATGTTCAAAAAGTGCGGGTGCGGGGGGCCGGGTGCTCCGGCGGTGGAGCGGGGCAGGGTTGCGATGGGTGGAGCTAGCGGGGGAGGGTGCGGGTGCGATCGAGATGGAGGGGGATCGAGATCGAGATGGAGGGGGAATCGAGATCAAGTGTCCTCATGAATTCAAAAAGTGCCCATGAAATTTAAAAATATTCATGATATCAAAAGGTGCCCATGAAATACAATCGAGAAATGAAGACTACGATTTAAATACAATCGGTCTTAGCTAGCTATCTGTTCACAATCTTCTTGCCCTTCTTTTTCGCAAACGGAGTTCTTCTGTGGAACGGACGTCCTTTAGGTAGGGTGGTCCTGCTTCTTCTTGTGGTGTGTGCTGCTACTTCATCGTCGTCGTCATGTTCGATCTTCGGGTCACTGTACTTGTCGAAGTCTTGCTCATTGGCTACTCCATCCATTCCGATGATCTTCCTTTTGCCTCTCCTCACGACAACACGACTAGGCTTTGGCGGGTCGGTAATGAAGAAGCATTGGTCCACTTGGGAAGCTAGTACCCATGGCTCATTTTTCGCGGTGACGTTTGTGCCCGCGGTCTTGGATTTGGCTTCGGGTATAACCATGGTGGTGAAATACCGGTCTTCTTTTATGACGTTTTTGGCCCATCTGACATGGAACATCGGGACCTTCTCTCCAGCGTAGCTCAGCTCCCAGATCTCCTCGATCCTTCCGTAGTATCTGTCCTTGTCGTTACCGGTGTAGGATTCCATCGTTACCCCGGAGTTCTGATAACCATCGCTCTTCATGTCCTTGTCCTCGGTGTAGAATGTGTAGACGTTGATATCGTACGCCTCATAGGTCATCAGGTTGTGCTCGGCGCCCTGTGACAAGGCGAATATGAGTTGTTCTTCCGCGGAAGAATCCTCATGTAAAGGGTACGACAGAAGCTTCTGCTTGAACCAACGCGTGAAACATGAGTTGTGCTCTTTGAGTATATCTCCGTCCGTCCTCTATTGGCCTCGGTCATTGTACGTCTTCTTAATAAAGGTTTTGTGCTCTGCCACCCAAGGATCGACCACGTCTATGTGTTGTAGCGCGACTAGGTTTGCTCTTTCAAAGTCGGCGAGTCGACCCTCAAAGTCGACATGCATTTCGCGGCGACCCTCATGGTGACCCTATCCAGCGAGCCTGCCGAGGTGCCTGTTGACGGGCAGACCAACGGGGTTCTCGATGCCTAGATAATTCGTGCAGTAGGAGATGCACTCTTCGGTCAGAATGCCCCTGGCTATGCTTCCCTCTGGACGTGACATGTTGCGAACGTATCCTTTGATGACACCATTCATCCTTTCGAACGGCATCATGCTGTGCAGGAACGTCGGCCCGAGTTGGATGATATCCTCCACTATATGGACCAGCAGATGCACCATAACATCGAAGAATGCGGGCGGGAAGTACATCTCAAGCTCACATAGTATCACCATGATCTCTTCCTGTAGCCTTCTGAGTTGCCTCACGCCAATCGACTTCCGAGAGATGACGTCGAAAAAGTTGCATAGGCCAAATAGCGTTTCACGGACGTGCGCGTCCATGATCCCACGGATTGCAACTGGAAGTATCTGCGTCATCAGCACGTGACAGTCGTGAGACTTCATCCCGCTGAACTTCTGCTTCGCTGGGTCTAGGTATCTGATTATCTTCCCCGCGTAACCGTAAGGAAGTTTTACTCCTAGGAGGCAGGTGAAAAACTGCTCGATCTCCTCCTGACTTAGAGTGAAGCACGCGGGAGGGTAGTCATTTCCGGTCTTCTTGGCCTTTTTGCCTTTGCGACGACTTTCCGTGTCCTGCTTCGCCTCATCATCATCATCATCATCATCATTAGCGTGAAGCTCCTGCCTGATGCCCATTGATTTCAAGTCTGCCCTTGCTTTCGGCCCATCTTTGGTCCTCTCTGGCATGTTGAGCAGGGTACCAAGCAGACTCTCGCACACGTTCTTCGTGATATGCATGACATCAAGGCTGTGAGGCACACGGTGGATCTTCCAGTACGGCAAGTCCTAGAAAACAGACCTCGTTTTCCATACCTTCAGCAGCGGCTCTGGCGCCTTTCACTTCTTTCCCGGCAGTGGGCAGTCTTTCCAATTTTTCAACAGCTTGTCTATTTCCTCACCGCTCCTCGTACACGAGCGTTTTCGGGGTTCGGTTTCACCATCGAACAGATCCTTGCGTTTCCTCCACGGGTCATCGTCGCGAAGCCACCTTCGATGTCCCATGAACACGGTTTTCGAAGACCTGGGATCTATCTAGCTGGCGATACGTTGTGTCATCCATGCACCTTACGCATCCAGAAAATCCGTGGACTACCTGCCCCGCGAGATATCCGTAACCGAGATAGTCGTGCACCGTCGTGAGCAGTGCGGCTCTCATAGGGAAATATTCTTTCTCTGCGGCGTCCCACGTATTGGCTGGCGTTTTCCACAGCGTGTCAAGCTCCTCTTTCAGCAGCCCCAGATACAGATTGATGTTGTTCCCTGGTTGTTTCGGCCCTTCAATTAGCATACTCATGTGAATGTACTTCCTCTTCATGCACAACCAGGGGGGAAGGTTGTACATCCACACAAACACAGGCCAGGTGCTATGTGTGCTTCTCTGGCTGCCAAACGGATTGACTCCATCGGTGCTCGCGCCCAGCACGAAGTTCCTTGGATCGTTCCCAAATTCTGGGTATTCGAAGTTCAACGCTTGCCACTGGCTTGCATCCTTAGGGTGACTCAGCATCTTGTCTTTTTTATCTATCTCTGGATCATTTGCGTCATCTTCTTGCTTCTTCTCTTCCCTATCCGCGTGCCAACGCAGGAGCTTTGCTACCTTAGGGTCCGCGAAATACCACTGCAGACGAGGAGTGATCGGAAAGTACCACACCGATTTTCGAGGAGCTTTCTTCCTCTTCTTGTATCGAGTGACGCCGCACACCGGACATATGGTAGACTCCGCATGCTCGTCCCGATAAATGATGCAATTGTTCATGCACACATGGTATTTCACGTGTGGTAAATCCAGAGGACACACGATTTTCTTCGCCTCCTCGAAACTGGTCGGGCACTTGTTCCCCTTGGGAAGACGTTCGTGCCAGAATGACATGTTCTCGTCGAAGCATGCGTCGGTCATTTTGTGTTTTACCTTCATCTCCAGAGCCATGAGCGTTACTTTCAGGCGGGTATCCTCGGGCCTGCATCCTTCATACAATGGAGTAACCGCGTCTATCTCCAGTTGATCCAGCTTGGCTTTCTCTCGGGCGGCAGCTCTTGCGTTATCCGTCCGCTTGAGAAGCAGCTCTTGAATATGAGGGTCCTGCACCCAGCCTCCATCGTCGTCTGCTCCGGCATCTTCATCTTCATGATCATTCCCTTCGTCTTGATCTTCCTCATCATCATGTACGACATCTTCTACATGATGACTGTGTATAGCATCACCGTCGTGATCATGTCCTGGAGATTCTTCGTCTTCTCGCCCGCCCTCGCCGCGGTGGTACTTGTCTTGTTGCCCTTCCTCATTTCTTGCCCGGCCCCGGCCATGGACGACTTGATAGTCATCTTCATCACCTTGCCACCGATAGCCATCCATGAAACCACCGATAGCCATCCATGAAACCATGCAACACCACAAACACATGCAACACCACAAACATACATAGATCTAGCTAGGCCACAAAAAGTGCATGTGCACGTTGTTGGAGCGAGCTAGGGAGAAAAAAAGTAGATCTATATCATGAAGATAGCTTTCCCTTACTTACCTATCAAAAAAAGGTAATTTCACCACTTAATTTTGTTGAATCTATGGTGGAAATGAGGTGAGGAGGAGGAGATGGCCGAAAGCTTGGAGAAGGAGGTGGATGGAATGAAGTGGGGAAAGTGAGTGGGTAGGTGTGGGCTGTCCAAAATATCTTGTTGGTCCCAGGTTACTAATGGCGCACCGTAGGAAAATGCGCCATTAGTAACCCTGGTTACTAATGGCGCATCAGCCTACGGTGCGCCATTAGTAGTTTTGCAAAAAAGTAAAAATAATAAGTACATATACTAATGGCGCATCTCCTCTGAGTGCGCCATTACTAGTTTAAACTAGTAATGGCGCACTGTGCCACGATGCGCCATTAGTAGTTTTGCAAAAAAAAGAATAAAACAAAATTTACAGTAATGGCGCACTGCCTGCTTGGTGCGCCATTAGTAGTTATAGATAGTAATGGCGCATTATGGACCCGATGCGCCATTAGTATGTATGGGAAAATGGAAAATAATAATAATTCATACTAGTGGCGCACCCTGTTTACGCTGCGCCATTAGTGTCTTCCACACTAATGGCGTATCACAAACAGGTGCGCCATTAGTATATAGTAGTGGCGCACTGCTTCCACGGTGCGCCATTAGAATCAATCCTATCTATAGCCCTTTTCCTAGTAGTGTATAGTCGCATCGAGGGTGTTACAAGTTGGTAATCAGAGCCTTCCCCGACCTTAGGAGCCCCATTGCTTGATCGTTTTTAGTGGTTGAGTTGTGTCTAGAAAAATGTTTTGAGCCATTTAGGAATTATATATCGGAGAGTTTAGGAATTCTTTTTACTCCTCAGTCCCTTCGTCACTCTTGCGAGGCATCCTGACGTAGAGTTTTGACTCTTCTCTTCTCAAATTTCACTAAAAAAAATTTAGGATCACGCGGGTATCTTGGAATCGTTCCGATGGTTTTATGATGAGATCATTGTCTTGGTGCCTCCTGTCAGGGGTTTTGTGGAAGTGTCCCGGGGAGTTGAGCTCTGAGGTGTTGTCATCATAATTTTATTGTTGCAGTTCTGGAATACCTGAGATTTGCCGACATCGAAAATCTCTTTTATGCAGTTGTTGGTGAGATAACCCCGATAACCCAGTACTGGGGCGAGCTCGGGAGTATTGCCATAACTCGTATAACGGATGCTTTTCGAAGGTTGAGGTACACGATTTCCGAAGGTTTCTTGGTTATGTGTTGACGGATGGATACAGCTTGGATGTAGGTATTGTTAGTTTGGGTGAGATATATTGCTTCCCCTGTATCCCCAACACCAGATTGCATAACCAGAAAGTTTCGGGAGTTTTATAGGTGGGAATTCAAGTAGCTCCTAGAATATCTTTTCGACAGATGCATGATATGAGATTGGGGTTCGACGTCTAGTGGTCCGCCTTTCCACGGTCGTTTTTACAGTGGTCTCGTTGTGTCTTAAAGAACCCTTGGCTATGCTGGTTCGGGGACACTTCGTATGTCATATGCACTGCCTTGTACATGATGGTGCTGTACACTCGAGCCCGTGTGGGACCCACCACGAAAACTTCGGACGGAATCTCTATCATATGTTTGTTCCGGCTTATCCTGCAAGCAATCCTTTGTTTTGTTTTATTTGTGGTATTCGAGTTGCTTCGAGTCAAATGTTGAATCCATACCTTTCTTAAATGGTGTTCTCATATTTCTATGGGAGTGCTAATCCTTTCGATCATCGAGATTGTCATGTCAATTCTTTCCAACCGGTGTGCTTCTTTTCAAGTGGATCCGATCATTTCAACATTCGCAAGATCACCTCTCAGTTTTCTCAACGGTGTTTGTTTCATCCGTCCCAAGTTGTCTTTGTTTTCCCGCCCTCCCACCCCTTTTTCTTCAAGGACTCATTTATTTTAATCAAGTATCCATTTATTCATGTGAAGTCACTTCACTCTTTTCGATCAATGTTCTGATCCGGTGATCCCTCGTGAAGATGCTCACGAGCTTCAAGTTCATCATCCTTCATTATTGTTTCTTCTCCGGTGGTGTTAATTTCAAGCTTTCGGTGTTGATCATATATTTTTTTCCTCGTGTCAAATGCTTGTTCATACCGGTGCACCTCTTAATCTTTCACTTCTCGCTTTTCATTTGTTCTAGAGTGCTCAAGATATCTCGGAAGACTTGTGTTTCCATTCTCAATCCGTTCAAGATATTTCGAGGTTGTTATCTCATTCAAGCCATTTAATTCAACCGGTGCAATCCCCCCTTTCAATCAATTGTTCAATGGTGTTTTCTTTTGAGTGGGCCCTAACCCACAGGTTTTTTCCCAGGATCTTACCTGACTCTTCTAATTATTCTGGTGCTATTCCCAAATTCTTTTCAAAGTGTGACGTAAGAATGGATTCCATCAGTCACATGCCTTCTCCAAGATCGCTTTGAAATATTTTCATCGTTGGTTCAACCTTTCCAATTTTCATTCCGGAGTATCTCAACAATTCATGGTGGTTCTCATCATCTTTCTCAACTTTTGAAGACCGAAGAAGGATTTCTCTAAATCTTGGTCCATTCTCTTGAAGATTCATGGTTCTAGCTTGATGCTATCCTCATAATTGTTTTGATTGTGACAATTCTTTTCAACCATCTGATGCATTTCAGGAGTTGCTTCCTTTCTTGATAATCCGAATGCCATCATTTCTGAATATTACTCATTCTCAACCTTCAACTCTTGTTCTCCAAATCTTACCGGTGATTCGTTCATATACCCTCTATTCAGCTCATGATCTCTTCGTTCTCATGTTTCTAAATCGCCTCAAGTATCTTCATTTGTTTTCCAATTCTTCCTGGTGAATTGTGCCTTTGTTACTTTCATTTTCAATTCTTACGGTGGTTCGTTCAAGAGTTCTCTTTCCTTGGTTATCATATCAATTCATTCATTGTTTCCAAATTCCACCGGTGGTTCATGAAGATTTTCTAAAGTTTGCGCCATATCTATCTTGATCCTTTCTATGATAATAAGTAGTATGCCAAATCTGTTGCTTGTCATCAATTTAAATTGGTGAAGGATAGGCATGACATAATTCTTATTCTTGTTTCATCCAAGTGATTAATTCCTTCTTCCAGAGATTGTTCATGATGAAGTAATTCTCGATTCTAATATGCATCTTTTCTTTCCGGAGTTCCAAGTTTTCTTGGTTATATCGTCGCAAAGCTCCATCTAAATCATCACAAGGCTCACCTTGTTCTTTCAACTTCTCTTTCTTTCTATCATTCTTTTATTACCGGAGTTCTCCATGGAAGATCTATATGATGGTTCATCAAGGATTCCTTTCATTCTTCATTTGTTCTTCAAAATTTCTCTCGAAGCTAAGATCCTCCAAGCTATACTCAAAAGTAAACATGGTGCTTAACACATGTTTTGTTTTGAGGCGTTCAAGAATTCTTCATCTTGCATTCCGAAGTGCAATTCTTTCTACCTTATCTTTTGAGGTGGTCTCATGTCATTCTTGACAATTCGAGTTCGTGTTTGATGATTCATATGTTGTCAAGAATGAGGTAGTTAAACCCATCAACTCCTTCGAGCATGAGTTCTTCTCAGTCCAATCAACTTCTTCTTTGGAGTTATCTTGGTATAGATTTCACCTAAAGCCTTCCATTAGGAATGTTGCTATTTGTGGTGCTTATCATTGATCCAAGCTTTCTCCATATCCTTCTCGGTGAAAGAGGTTTTTCGTCTCTTCGTTGATCTCAAACGAGCAATTGTTTTTCGTTAGTGGCAGAATGTCATCTCATAGTCTTGCGATGTTTCCATAAGCCCACTACAAGCTTATTCTTTTCGTTGTTGGTTTTCCAACAACTCCGTTATAACCTTCTTGGAAGGGCGCTTTCCAAGTTCATTTGTGGCAGCAATTGTCATTTTCTTCTCCGTTCTTTTCATTCCAATGATCTATCTTCTATTTCTTCTTTCGGAGGCAATGTGATGTTGCTCTCTTCGCTCATCATCCCGAATTGTGAGGATCGTGTTTTTTTTCGTGCTTATCCATTTAACCGGACTGTTGTGTCATCTCTTCAAGTTCTTTCATCTTGTCAAGTTTTGCCTCTCTTTTCAACCTGAGTGCTGTCTGAAATCCTTCTTACCCATTATGCCACTCTTTCAATAGTTCCGAAGGCAGTGTGTTGTTGATTTCATCAAGTATCATCCCATCTTCTCAAGTTCATGTTCAATTTCTTCCATTTACAATCGGAGTGCTGTCAAAATTATATCATTCTTATTCATTCTTATCTCGTTTTAACCAGAGTGGTTTCAATTCCTTCTTGTCCATTGTGCTCACCAATCATGTCTTTGCAACCTTCAAGTTCTCGTTATGTTCCTCGTTCCTCTTTTCTAACGGACTGTTTGCAATCTTGGTCATCTCCGTTGTTTTGTTTCTTTCAATTTGTTCAACCTCTCAAGGTTCGTGGTTTCACTCATTGGTCGAAGAAGCAACTTAGTTTTACCTCTTCTCTTCCTTTTCCTTTTCCCTCCGGTGCCATCCTAGATCTCGGGACGAGATCCTCTCGTAGTGGTGGAGTGTTGTAACGCCCCAGATACAACTTTTCATATTCGTAACTTTGACTCTTGCCTTTTTCCGGAGATGTGATTTATTATTTCCTCTGTCGTTGGGTTTTTGTCTGTTGTTTTGCCTTTTGTTCTTGTTATGCATCTTGTCTCACAGCATCATGTGCATTGCATCGGCATCGTTTTCATAAAACTTGCATCCGTCTGGGAATGGGATGGGACTTGTCGTGTGGTCTTATTATAGTGTAGACAGGCCGTCTGCCAAGTTTCGTCGCATTCGGAGTCCATCTGATAGCCCAACCGTTAAATGTATAGCGGTACCATTGCCGATACCTTCGTCGGACGTTTTCGGTCTCCGAAAATCGTGTCGGGCTGCCTTCTCCTCTCTCTTCTTAGCCCAACCCCCTCTTTGCACCACCACAGACCCCCTCGTGTGCGCGCCCGAAAGTTGTCCTGAACCCGACCCGCTCTGTCGTTACCGTTGGATCCGAATCATCCCCAAACATCCCGAAACTATCTTCGTTTCTTTGTTGGTTTCTCCCTAGTCTATTTTTTTCCGTCTGTCCGATTATGATCGGAGGGAGGAGATAGCCCCTAGGCTAACCTACCCGCTATATATACTAGTCTAAACCGAGACCAAATCCCTAATTTCTAGGGATCCTCCTAGCCGCCGCAGCCACCTCTCTCCCGCATCCACCTCGGGATCCTCCCATTCCCCATCGAGCCAATCGCCAGCCTCTTTCCCGATCCACCCCTCGCCGAGCCTTCGTACAGCAGCCAGCCGACGCCCGATCCAGGATGGATCGAGGCCACGGTCTAGCACGCCTCTGGCCCCTCTGCCACCGAGTGCGACCCACCTTCGTCTCCTCCACCCCGCCGGCGAACCCATCCACCAAAGCCACGCCGCCGGCCTCGTCCCTGCTCGTGCCTCCTCCTCCCTTGGTCCTGGACGCGTCCGGCCGCCCGCAGCCGTCGCCGTCCGCGCCCGCAGCAGCCAGCAGTTGCAGCCCGAGCTCCTCTGCTCGCGCACAAGCTTCGCGACTCCGACGGCCCCTTCGTCAGCCTTGTCGCCGCCGTCGACCCGCAGGCCAGCGCCTTGCCTCCTCCTCCCGTCTTCTCCTTCGGCTTCATCTCTCTCTCTCTAATCCCTCTCTCTCCCAGATACTCCATCGCCATGGACGCCCACCGCTGCTTCGTCCTGGAACGGATCCTCGTCGCCCCGAGCTCGTGCAAGCTGTGGAGCCCCGCCGCCGCCAGGAACAGGCTCCCCGCACCCTGGATCCGGTCGACCCGACCTTCCCCATGCCCAAGACCTCGCCGCCCCTTCGCTCTGCTCCCGGTCACCGGCGCCTGCTCGCCTCCTCTGCATCGCCCTGCTTCCCCTGCAACGAACGAGGAGAGGCGTCGTCCCCGCTTTGACCGATCCCGCGCCCCTCACTTCTGCGTCCAGGAGCAGCCCAGCTCCCTTCGTCCGCTCCAAGGCCCAGCTGCGTGGCCCAGCACCGCGCCAAGGCCCACCCCAGCTACCGCATCCCCATGCCGGCCTCCTCCAGATCTGACTGGGCCGAGCCCATGGGTGAGGCCACTCCCCCAGCGCCTCTTGATTTTTTACTGATGGGCCTGCTCCAAGTTCAGTTTCGGCCGGTGTAGGTTTTTTTTCAGTTCTGTGATTTTAGCAATTATCCGAGGATTTGCAGTTTTGCAGAATAGTCCCCCTAGTTCATGCATTTAATAACTCACTAACCGTGCATCGGTTTGAAATAAGTTATATATGAAACTTGCTCAGAATTTCGTGTAGATTAATAATATCCAACTTTCATCCATGTTTGAAATGTCTAAAATGATGTTTGCATTAATTTGCTCCTATGCCATGTTAACATGATTTAATTCATAACTAAATAACCGTAGCTCCAAATCTAACAAACTTTATATGTAAATGGGGTAGAAAAATGCCTAGTTTAACATGGTGGCTTTACTTTGCATGTTTAAAAACTATAAAATTATGTTTAGGGCAGAACAGTACCAAACCTAATATATGCATATGAGGAGTTTCCGGAATTGTTGTTCGTTGCTTCCGGCCTCATTTAACCTTGACTAGATAGGTAGTTTACATTTGCTTCACCTCTTGCCATGTTTAACAACATTTAATATTGTTTGGTACATAAACGAGATCAAACTAAATAATTGATGTGGTGCTCTGTCAATATGCATCCCGATGCATATTGAGCTCCACTTAATTTGTAGGATTGCTTGTGCATTTTGCCATGCCGTGCCTCATTAAACCGGACATGCATCATACTTGTTTGTGCTTCATGCCATGTTGATGTGCTTGTTGTTTACTATGTTGTTTGATTCTTTCCGGTGTGCTTCTTCGGGTTGTTTCCGACAACGTCGCGTTTGTGAGGAACCGTTCGTCTACGTCCGTTTGTCTTCTTCATGGACTCGTTCTTCTTCCTTGCGGGATTTAAGGCAAGATGATCATACCCTCGAAATCACTACTATCTTTGCTATGTTAGTTTGCTCGCTCTTGCTATGCCAATGCTTCGATGCCTACCATTTACTTGTCAGCCGCCCAATTGCCATGTCAAACCTCTAACTCACCATGTCCTAGCAAACCGTTGATTGGCTGTATTACCGCTTTCTCAGCCCCTCTTATAGCGTTGCTAGTTGCAGGTGAAGTTGAAGATTTCTCCATGGTGGACAGGATTTTGGTTGGGATATCACAATATATCTTATATAATTAATGCATCTATATACTTGGTAAAGGGTGGAAGGCTTGGCCTTTTGCCTGGTGTTTTGTTCCACTCTTGCCGGCCTAGTTTCTGTCATACCGGTGTTATGTTCCCGGATTTTGCGTTCGCGGTCGGGTGATTTATGGGACCCCCTTGACAGTTCGCTTTGAATAAAACTCCTCCAGCAAGGCCCAACATTGACTTTTACCATTTGCCTCACCACCACCTACTTTTCCCTTGGGAGTCGCTCTCTCGAGGGTCATCTTTATTATAGCCCCCCCGGGCCAGTGCTTGTCTAAGTGTTGGTCCGAACCAGAGCCACTTAAAGCGCCACCTCGGGGGAACTCGAGGTCTGGTTTTAGTTGTATGTAGTGTTCATCCGGTGTTTCCCTAAGAACGAGATATGTGCAGCTCCTATCTGGATTGTCGGCGCATCGGGCGGTCTTGCTGGTCTTGTTTTACCATTGTCGAAATGTCTTGTAAACCGGGATTCCGAGTCTGATCGGGTCTTCCCGGGAGAAGGTCTATTCCTTCGTTGATCGCGAGAGCTTGTCACGGGCTAAGTTGGGACACCCCTGCAGGGTATTATCTTTCGAAAGCCTTGCCTGCGGTTATAGGCAGATGGGAATTTGTTAATGTCCGGTTGTAGATAACTTGACACCAGATCCGATATAAAACGCATCAACTGCGTGTGTAACCGTGATGGTCTCTTTCCGGCGGAGTCCGGGAAGTGAACACGGTTGTTGGAGTTATGCTTGACGTAAGTAGTCCAGGATCACTTCTTGATCATACTTTTATCGACCGTGCTTTGCCTTCTCTTCTCGCTCTTAGTTGCATATGTTAGCCACCATATATGCTAGTCGCTTGCTGCAGATCCACCTCATACCTTTACCTTACCCATAAGCTTAAATAGTCTTGATCGCGAGGGTGTGAGATTGCTGAGTCCCTGTGGCTCACAGATACTTCCAAAACCAGCTTGTAGGTGCCGATGAGTCCGTGCAGATGACGCAACCAAGCTCAGGAGGAGCTCGATGACGACCTTGTCCTTTGTGTTGTTTCGTTCTAGTTGATCAGTAGTGGAGCCCAGTTGGGGTCATCGGGGACCTTTGTCGCATTTGGGGTTCTTCTTTTATTTTGGTTCCGTAGTCGGACCATGAGTGTATTTGATTGATGTAATGTTTATTCATGTAATGGTCTGAAGTGGCGATTGTAAGCCAACTATGTATCTCTTTCCCTTATGTATTACATGGGTTGTGTGACGATTACCTCACTTGCGACATATGCCTTCAATGCGATTATGTCTCTAAGTCGTGTCTCGACACGTGGGAGCTATAGTCGCATCGAGGGTGTTACACAAGGTTATGTGGTATGCTCCTATAATACCAAGGTTGAAACCTTTGTTCCAAAAAAAGAGCATGCCAAGGCGATGCGATGGCACGAAGAAGATCGTAAGAAAGATGGAAAGTTGAGAATACCCGCTGACGGGTCATAGTGGAGAAAAAGCGAGAGAAAGTACAGGGAGGAGTTTGTAGGTGACCCAAGGAACGCATGGTTTGGTCTAAGCGCAGATGGCATTAATGATTTCGGGGAGCAGAGCAGTAACCATAGCACCTGGCCTATGACTCTATGTTTGTATAACCTTCCTCCTTGGTTGTCCATGAAGCGGACGTTCATTATGATCCCAGTGCTCATCCAAGGCCCTAAGCAACCCGACAACGACATTGATTTGTACCTAAGGCCATTAGTTGAAGAACTCTTACAACAGTGGAATGGAAAAGGTGTACGTGCATGGGATGAGCACAAACAGGAAGAATTTGACCTAAAGGCGTTGCTGTTCGTGACCATCAATGATTGGCCTGCTCTCAGCAACCTTTCAGGACAGATAAAGAAGGGATACCGCGGATGCACGCACTGTTTGGATGATACCGACAGTATATATTTGGATAATTGTAGGAAGAATGTATACCTAGTACATCGTCGATTTCTTCGGAGCAGGCATCCCGTAAGAAAGAAAGGCGAGCATTTCAAAGGTGAGGCGGATCACCAGACGAAGCATTGCCACCGTACTGGTGCTGATGTACATGATATGGTCAAAGATTTGAAGGTAATCTTTGGAAAGGGTCCTGGCGGACAACCTGTTCCGAATGACGCTTACGGACGCGCACCCATGTGGAAGAAGAAATCTATATTTTGGGACCTGTCCTATTGGGAATACCTAGAGGTCCGCTCTACAATCGACGTGATGCACATGACGAAGAATCTTTGTGCGACCCTACTTGGCTTGTTGGGCGTGTATGGGAAGACAAAAGATACACCGGAGGCACGGGAGGACCAACAATGTAAGCACGGAAAAGACGGCATACATCAGGGTCATGCCAGCTATGCTCTTACCAAAGAAGAGAAGGAAATCTTCTTTGAATGCCTGCTCAGTATGAAGGTACCGTCTGGCTTCTCGTCGAATATAAATGGAATAATAAATATGGTAGAGAAAAAGTTCCAGAACCTAAAGTCTCATGACTACCATGTGATTATGGCGCAACTACTTCTGGTTGCATTGAGGGAGCTTCTACCGGAAAACGTTCGATTAGCCATTGTGAAGCTATGTGCATTCTGCAATGCAATCTCTCAGAAGGTAATTGATCCAGAAATCATACCAAGGTTACAGAATGATTTGGTGCAATGTCTTGTCAGTTTCGAGTTGGTGTTCCCACCATCCTTCTTCAACATCATGACGCACGTCCTAGTTCACCTATGCGAAGGGATTAACGTTTTGGGTCCTATATTTCTACACAATATGTTCCCCTTTGAGAGGTTCATGGGAGTCTTAAAGAAATATGTTCATAACCGTGCTAGGACAGAAGGAAGCATCTCGAAGGGCCATGAAAATGAGGAGGTCATTGAGTTTTGTATTGACTTTATCCCTGACCTTAAGCTGATTGGTGTTCCTGAATCGCGGCATAAGGGCAGACTAGATGGAAAAGGCACGCTACGAGGGGATCAAAAAATATGTATGGACGTTCATTCTCTCACTGAAGCACACTACACAGTTCTACAGAATTCAGTCTTGGTGGCTCCGTATATGGAGGAACACAAGAATTTTCTATGCTCCAAACACCCGGAGCAGTCTGACGACAGGATTAAACGTGAACAAACGGGGACTTTTGCCAGTTGGTTGCAGACACGTGCCATGCATGACGGCGATATTGAAGATGACATGTACTTGCTGTCCCAGTTACCATCTTCGAATATAATGACTTTGAAAGGGTACAAGATAAATGGGAATACATTTTACACGATCGCCCAAGATAAGAAGAGCACCAACCAATACAGTGGTGTCCGCTTTGATGCAACAACAAAGACGGGAAAGGAAACATATTATGGTTACATAAAGGACATGTGGGAACTTGACTATGGACGTGGTTTGAAGGTCCCTTTGTTTCGGTGCAAATGGATCAATATGACACAAGGTGGGGTAACGGAAGACCCACAGTATGAAATGACAACAGTGGATCTCAACAATCTTGCGTATGCAGACGAACCATTCGTCCTAGCCAATGATGTGGCGCAGGTTTTCTATGTGAAAGACATGTCTAACAGGCCGAGAAAAAGAAAAGATAAGGAAGCGAATGCATCAAGCGATGAGCCAAAGCGCCACATGGCTCTTTCGGGGAAAAGAAACATCATGGGAGTGGATGACCGTTAATGCCGGTACTATCGTGGGAGTGGACATGTCAGAAGATTATGAAAAGTTTGATGAAATGCTCCATTCACAGTGAATATTGACCTGAGCATCCAGTTAAATGATGAAGATTGTCCATGGTTACGGCGCAAAGGGACACACATGAAGAAAAAGTTTCACACCCAAAGATCCCACTGGGATGTGATAGGCTTCACCATCATCATTGTCTTCTCTAGTGACTTTCCGGACTTATATATCTGGAAAGTGCCGCTTCGAACAAACCGGAGGGAATCTTTGTAATAGTTAGGGTACTTATGTGTTTTGGCATTTGAAACGCGAAGAAATTTTATGTGCAAACAAATTCTTACAAATTTCGTCAAATAATTCAAATTTAAACTATTCAAATTTAAAAACTACTAGCACTAACAGAAAGTTTGTAATTTTTTGTACCTAAAGAAAAAATATTCACAAAGAAACTCTAAATACAGCAAAAACAACTCAGAAATAAATAAATGAAAACAAATAAAGCAGAAAAGAAAAAAACTAAATAAAAAAAGCCCGCCTACTAGGCCATAGTGGTGTGCATACGACTAGAAACCCAACCTGTAGTTGGGCCAGGATGCAGGCCCAATAGGCCCACAGGGCAAAGCAACAGAGTTAGGCCCAGAAGCCTGCTATAGAGAGGAGTTCAAGAGAGCTACCGTGCCGGGGCTTTTAAACAGGTGCGGGTGCCCCTCGGCTAGCGAGGTGGGACTAAACTTGCCCCATCGCACCCGCGCCAGTGCATACCTTTAGTACCGGGTGGTGGCTCCAACGGGTACTAAAGGGGGGGTCTTTAGTACCGGTTTGAGTAACCACCCAGTACTAAAGGGGGTGTGCTTCCCGTCGCTTTGCCTGGCCAAAACAGCCCGTTAGTACCGGTTGGTGGCTCCAACCGGTACTAAAGGGGGGGGGGTTCTATATAAGAAGCACTTCAAAAATTCGTCAGTTCCGTTCTCCCTCTGCTTCTTCTCCTCTGCCCCGTCGCCGCTGCTCCCGTCGCAGCCCCCGTCCCAGTCGCCGCCCGTCGCCGTCCCCGTCGCCGCACCAGCCCATCACCATCCCCGTCGTTGCCCATCCCCGTCGCTGCATCGGCCCGTCGCCGTACCCTCTGCTTCGCCATCCCCTCGCCTAGCCGTCGCCGTCGCCGTCACCTCGACCTCTCACGCGCTATGAGCCCCTCTCCCCGGCCCCTCTCCTCCCTCCAATCGAAGTCGCCGTGTTGCCGGTGCCGTAGGTGCACACGCGCATGCTGTCGGTGTCAAAACAGGCAGATCTTGGGTAGGGGGTCCCGAATTGTGCGTCTAAGGCTAGTGGTAACAAGAGGCGGGGGACATGATGTTTATGCAGGTTCGGTCCCTCTCTATGGAGGTAATACCCTACTTCCTGCTTGATTGATCTTGATGATATGAGTATTACAAGAGTTGATCTACCACGAGATCGTAGAGGCTAAACCCTAGAAGCTAGCCTATTATTATGGTTGTTGTTGTCCTACGGACTAAACCCTCCGGTTTATATAGACACCGGAGGGGGCTAGGGTTACACAGAGTCGGCTAGAGAGAAGGAAATCTACCTATCCGAATTGCCAAGCTTGACTTCCACGCAAAGGAGAGTCCTACCCGGACACGGGACGAAGTCTTCAATCTTGTATCTTCATAGTCCAACAGTCCGGCACAAGTACATAGTCTGGCTGTCCGAGGACCCCTAATCCAGGACTCCCTTAGTAGCCCCTGAACTAGGATTCAATGATGATGAGTCCGGCGTACAGATTGTCTTTGGCATTGCAAGGCGGGTTCCTTCTCCGAATACTCCATAGAAGATTTTGAACACAAGGATCGTGTCTAGCTCTGCAAAACAATTTCCACATACCACCATAGAGAGCACAATATTCCACAAATCTAATCTGCTGACAATTTTTCATAGCGTGACATCACGCTGCGACCCGGTCATTATTCGAATCGTTTTTCTGAACCTGCTGTTGCACATCTTGCAAGGCAGTTTCATTGGCACGTCTTGTTGAAGCAGAGATCGTGTCCCCTTATCATGGGAATCTCATCAATATGGGTGTGGGTAACCCAATCATGCCATCAACATGGCGCTTGGGGAACAAGCAAGTTTGTCGGGCAAGTGGGGAGGCGCAGGATCCCTGCTGCCTTTATAAGGAGATAAGGATTCCCCCTTCTCACCCACGCCTTCTTCTTCCTCTACTCATCCATTCTCCTCACTCGAGCTCCAGCGCCCAAGTTCTCACCTTCTCCGTAAATCCATTCCAAGCATGTCTGAAGCGGTAGGCAAGTGGATGGCTTCCTCCGTTATGGAGGAGGATATCATAAAGCTGTGGGAGGTCGGACACCTGTCTGCAAACATCGCGCACCGGCTTCCGACTGAGGGGCAAATCGTCCCTACCCCGAAACCCTAGGAGAGGGTAGTGTTCCTCTCTCACTTCGTCCACGGACTAGGATTCCCCCTCCACCCATTCGTCTGCGGACTTATGTTCTACTATGGGCTAGACTTCCATGATTTGGCCCCAAATTTTATCCTCAACATGTCAGCGTTTATCCTCGTGTGCGAGGCCTTCCTCCACATTACACCCCACTTCGGCCTATGGCTGAAGACCTTCAACGTGAAGCCAAAGATGGTGGTTGGCCAGCAAGCGGAGTGCGGAGGTGCCATGGTGGGCAAGATGCCCAACGTCACCTGGCCCGAAGGCTCCTTTGTGGAGACCGTGAAGTGGTGGAAATCAGGGTGGTTCTACATCACCGAGCCGCGCGACACCAACTGGGCGGCGGCCCCCGAGTTTCGATCTGGCATCCCCATGTGGCTCACCTCTTGGAAAGAGAAGGGCTTAGCCTAGGGTTCATCGGTGGAGCTGACCGAACTTCAGACCTGCATCAAAAATATGATAGGCAAGAAAATCAAGCTTGTCAAAGTGGTCCAGGTCATGCTCCTCCGCCGGATCCTTCCGTGTCACAGATGGGCTTTCAATATGTGGGAGTTCGACCCAGCCGAGCACCAGACGCTGCGAGAGCTCTTCGACACGACGCACGAAGACGTCTGGAAGGTGTTGTTCAAGGCCACCGAGGTATCTCCGCCCATAACCGAGGATCGTGGACTCAGCGCAAAGCGCCCTGCCAACCCGGTAAGTTTTTATATTTTGCAAGATGTGCCTTTCCCCAGTATGTTCGCGGGATGAATCTAAGCCTCCATGCCGATTTAACAGGACTGGGTAGCGATAACAGAGCGGATTGACTGTCCGGCTCCACTACCCGAAGTTCCAGCATTGCCCCTCTTAATGAAGATGTTGTTTCCAGCGCCCTATGAGGTGCTGGAGAAGAAGGCCAAGAAGAAGGCCACCGGGACCAGGAAAGGTCTCCAGCGCAAGGTTGTATCAGACTCATCGTCCGAAGACACCGAGGCGCGCTCCTCCAATGAAAACGAGGAGGA
>NC_041381.1:573441974-573449276 GCF_002162155.2 Triticum dicoccoides | reverse complement strand
AGGGGGGAAGAAAAGGAAGGCCACCCCATCTGGGGAGGCCGAAGGGTCCAAGAAAGGAAAGACCATCCCTCCGGACCACTCCACCATAGCCGCCTATGACAGCGAGGAGTGGTTGCCCAGGGACAAGCCCCTGGCGAAGTCGTAAGTATCCAGACACTATAATACTTCCGGTATGTTTTGCTTTATTGCTTCTTATCATGCCAAACATGCTCGTGTAGTCCGGCCAAAGCCCACATCGACGTACCCTCTTCGGATGGGTCTCTGGGCCTGTCGGCAATGAATAACAATTCACTCCCGACAGCCTCCTCCCCCAAGCCTGCAGACGACACCGAGGTGTTGTCTCAGAGGATACCGGACCAGGGGGAGATAGTTCTGGACACGCCCCAAGGCGAAATCCTAGACGCCGGGCACATTGGAGGGAAGACCCCCATGGATTCTGATGACGGGGGCCGCAGCAAGTCTGGCCCCCAGCCGAATGCGGCTCCGGAAACCCAAGTGGTTTCGGATTCAGGCAGGAAGCCTCTCTCTAAAGAGGGCTAGCCGCCTGTGCTGATGACCTCTGTCCATCTAGAGGCATCAGATAACTTGCTGGAAGCGCTTCACGGTGCTTCCATTGATGAAGGACACCGTACTCTTATGAGTGCAGTGATTGAGAAGGTTCAGTCCGCCAAAAGCGGATTGACCGAAGCCTGCGCCAGCCTCCTAAGAGGCTTTGAGGTAAGTAATAAAATTGTAAGAAAATATCATAATATAGATAGTAGCCCCTGATGCTCTGTTTGGTGTTCGGAAAGAAAGGCCGAACAGAGGATCAAAAAACATCCGCAGGAGTCTAACAAAAGATGTCTGTGTAAATAAGCATGCATCACTGCTGGCTGCTGCCGCTCGTACTGCGGAGGTCTCCGGACTGAAGCGGGACCTGGAGCAGACCGAGGAAGAGCTCGGCCTCGTGAAGAGGCATCTCAATGAAAACAAAGGTACATAATACCCCGTCTGTATATTTATGAAGGAAAAATTGTTGCTTCTAATAGAAGCATTATGAATTTTAATAGGGGCCACAACCGAAGTGGTGGCCCTTAAAAAGGCACTGACCAACGCCGAAGACAAAGCGTCCAAGGAGCGCACCGAGGGCGAGAAGCAAGAGGCCCGAGTCGACGAGGTCCAGCAAGAGCTCCAGGGTTTCATCAAAAAATATGAGTCCTAGGAGTGTGACTCTAAGACGCAACAGTCCGAGCTTGCGAAGTCCCTGGAGAGTGCACGAGACGCCAAGGCCGAAGCCCAAAGGGCCCTCCAGGAGATTCAGGCGGCCAAGAAGACAGCGGCAGGTAAGGCATTCATTATGGAAAGCAAGCATGTGAAGGAGACTTTCCTTTTACTTACCCAAATTTGGAGTTCTCCAGGAGCATTCGCAGATCTGCTGTGTAGCATCTCTGATGCCGCAGAGTTCTACCGAGATGAAGAAGGGAGCTCGACGGAGAATTTGTTCTGGTCCCAGTATATTGGGACCGAACATCCGATGCCCTCGAGCGACCAGCTGAAGCAACTGGTCGAACTGCACAAGGCGGCCGAACTGGTGATGTCTACTACACAACCTTCCTCTTGTAGATGTTGTTGGGCCTCCAAGTGTAGAGGTTTGTAGGACAGTAGCAAATTTCCCTCAAGTGGATGACCTAAGGTTTATCAATCCGCGGGAGGCGTAGGATGAAGATGGTCTCTCTCAAGCAACCCTGCAACCAAGTAATAAAGAGTCTCTTGTGTCCCCAACACACACAATACAATGGTAAATTGTATAGGTGCACTGGTTCGGCGAAGAGATGGTGATACAAGTGCAATATGGATGGTAGATATAGGTTTTTGTAATCTGCAAATATAAAAGCAGCAAGGTAACAAGTGATAAAAGTGAGCAAAAACGGTATTGCAATAGTAGGAAACAAGGCCTAGGGTTCATACTTTCACTAGTGCAAGTTCTCTCAACAATAATAACATAGATAGATCATATAACAATCCCTCAACATGCAACAAAGAGTCACTTCAAAGCGACTAATAGCGGAGAACAACAAAGAGATTATGGTAGGGTACGAAACCACCTCAAAGTTATCCTTTCTTTTCTATCTATTCAAGAGTCCGTAGTAAAATAACATGAAGCTATTCTTTCCGTTCAATCTATCATAGAGTTCATACTAGAATAACACCTTAAGACACAAATCAACCAAAATCCTAATGTCACCTAGATACTCCATTGTCACCTCAAGTATCCATGGGCATGATTATACGATATGCATCACACAATCTCAGATTCATCTATTCAACCAACACAAAGTACTTCAAAGAGTGCCCCAAAGTTTCTACCGGAGAGTCAAGACAAAAACGTGTGCCAACCCCTATGCATAGGTTCATGGGCGAAACCCGCAAGTTGATCACCAAAACATACATCAAGTGGATCACGTGATATCCCATTGTCACCTAAGATAAGCACGGCAAGACATACATCAAGTGCTCTCAAATCCTTAAATACTCAATCCGATAAGATAACTTCAAAGGGAAAACTCAATTCATCACAAGAGAGTAGAGGGGGAGAAAGATCATAAGATCCAACTATAATAGCAAAGCTCGCGATACATCAAGATCGTGCCATAGAGAGAACACGAGAGAGAGAGAGATCAAACACATAGCTACTATTACATACCCTCAGCCCCGAGGGTGAACTACTCCATCCTCGTCATGGAAAGCACTGGGATGACGAAGATGGCCACCAGTGAGGGATTCCCCCTCCGGCAGGGTGCCGGAACGGGCTCCCGGGAGGTTTTTGGTGGCTACAGAGGCTTGCGGCGGCGGAACTCCCGATCTATTGTTCGCTTCGATGTTTTTAGGGTATATGGGAATATATAGGCGAAAGAAGTCGGTCTGGGGAGCCACGAGGGGCCCACGAGATTGGAGGGCACGCCCAGGGGGGTGGGCATGCCCCCCTATCTAGTGGTCTCCTCGAAGCTTCCCTGGCTTGCACTCCAAGTTCCCTGGATTGCTTCTGTTCCAAAAATAAATTTCCCGAAGGTTTCATTCCTTTTGGACTCCGTTTGATATTCCTTTTCTTCGAAGCACTGAAATAGGCAAGAAAACAGCAATATGAGTTGGGCGTTCGGTTAAAAGGTTAGTCCCAAAAATAATATATAAGTGTATAATAAAGCCCATAAACATTCAAAACAGATAATAATATAGCATGAATGCTTCATAAATTATAGATACGTTGGAGACGTATCAACTGGCCATGAAGGACCTCATAGTCCGGCTGTGGCCTGCCGAGCCTTTGCCCAGTAGCTACTTCGGCCTCGTGAAGCGGCTTGTGAATGCCTGCCCTCGGCTCGAAGTCATAAAGCGATCAGTTTGCATTGAAGGTGCGCAGATGGCCTTCGCCCGTGCCAAAGTGCACTGGGCGAAGATGGATGCCAAGAAGCCGATGACGGAGGGGCCCCCAAAGGGCAAAGAGCACCGCCACCCTGAAAACTATTATGACAATGTCCTGAAGGATTCCCGCCTTGTGGCGGAGCAATGTGCTAAGGATTTAATATTTGAGTGAATGTACTCATTTGATCCTGTAATATGAAAACAAGTTCATTTGCACAATATAACAATTGTTGATTTAAAATTTTACCTTTTGTACGGCTATTTATAAAATCTGAGAGTTGTCCAGTCGTTGACTTCTACCCCCATGCAACTAGTACCGGGGTGTTCGGGATAAATCTAAACACTCCTTATCCAAATTTTTGGTCCTTTAAGGAGGTGTTTAGCACAACGAACAAGGCAATCGAACTATACAACTTTATCACTCTCACTTAACCATAGAAGTACTATAATTTTAAATTTTGGCGTAGCCCCTGGTATTCGGAAGGCCGAACTTGGGGCGCTATACACGCCTAAATCGGACAAGGCTGATTCCTCGCCCAAAGCGGAAAACATCTTTAAGGATTTGAGACCTCTCGAATAGCGACTAGCTCTCGCCGCATCATGACTGTCAGTTTTCGGCTTTCTCTACTAAGGTGCTTGTCCGGAAGAACCGGGGACACAATCACAGTAGTTCTTCCTGCGCCACCTTAGCCGATGTAGCGGAACGTAAGGTGGAAAAACATGGGAGCCAGGCAAACCCAACTATTGACCCAAGACATGATTCGGAGCTGATGCATATAATGCTATAAGTTCGGGGTGCCGCACTGTCGAAAGTGTTCGGACTTTCCTTGTCGTGTTATGGGGTACACTAAAGCCCCTGGCGAGCTGAATGTACCAAAAATGTACGGGTGCAATTTGTAATAAATAATCAAGGAAAAAGATAAAGAAATGTAATAATAAGCTGACGATGTACATTGTTTTCCATTGTATTTGAATGATACATGAAGGCGTATGTATACAAGTAGTGCGATAAGCAGAATAGGACTATTTGACATGTCTTAACCAAGAGCGAGCTGTGAGTGGGTATGTAAAAACAGGTATAGCGATCGTTATCAGAGACCACCTGGGGATTCCCTTGTACACCCAAGCTCCTTGCCTCCTTGGTGTTTCCGTCTTGTGATGGGTCCGATAATCAGGCTATCAGAAGGGCCTCCAGAAAATAGGGACCTGAAAGAAAGAAAAAAAGGGGAAGGTGTACGGGTCTTGGGGCGGTTGAGCCGCGCTATGGACTGTATTGTAGTCGTGCCTCCACCTATGCCCATGGTATTTTATGTGCATAATTATGTACGCGTGGTACAAATTTCACCGCTTGACTGGGACTAGGACGGAGGCCGAATTGCTAGGCGAGCTCTGGACACGCCGGACGATCCTGTTGCAGAGTACTTCGGACTCGTTTGGCGGTGTCCAGGGGCTTTATTGCCGAATTGGAGATCTGCCTAAGAAGGCTACTCTGTACTTCTGCTATGAGGGCCACAATGTGCTCCTTTGTATGGAGGGAGCGCTCTGTGCTTCCATTGACTATTATTACCCCGCGAGGTCCGGGCATTTTGAGCTTGAGATAGGCATAGTATGGCACCGCATTGAATCGAGCAAATGCGGTTCATCCTAGTAGTGCATGATAACCAGTATGGAAGGGGATGATATCTAAGATTAACTCCTCGCTTCAGAAGTTGTCCGGGGATCCGAAGACCACTTCTAGTGTGATTGAGCCTGCGCAACATGCCTCTACACCTGGTATGACACCTTTAAATGTGGTTTTGGTGGGTTTGATCCTTGAGGGCTTGATGCCCATTTTGCGCACTGTATCCTCATAGAGCAGGTTTAGGCTGCTGCCACCATCCATAAGGACTCTTGTAAGGTGGAATCCATCAATGATGGGGTCGAGGACCAACGCGGCCGAACCGCCATGACGGATACCGATCGGATGGTCCCTGCGATCGAAAGTGATCGGACAAGAAGGCCATGGGTTGAACTTTGGGGCGACTAGCTCCATCGCGTAGATGTCCCTTAGTGCACACTTCCATTCCCGCTTCGGAATATGGGTTGCGTATATCATATTTACCGTTTTTACTTGGGGAGGAAATTTCTTCTGTCCTCCTGTGTTCGGCAGCTGGGGCTCCTCATCATCATCACTGTGCGGCCCCTTTTCCTTGTTTTCGACATTCAACTTACCGGCCTGTTTGAACACCCAACATTCTCTGTTGGTGTGGTTGGCTGGTTTATCGGGGGTGTCGTGGATTTGACATGTGCAATCGAGTATGCGGTCCAGACTGGACGGGCCCGGATTGTTTCTTTTGAATGGCTTTTTCCGCTGACCGGAGTTAGAGCCGCTGAATCCAGCATTGACGGTCGTGTCTTTGGCGTTATCGCCATTGCTGCAACGCTTGTGTATGTTGCGTCGGGGTTGGCCGTTGCTATCTCTGGCATCTGAAGTGTTAGGATTTCTTAATGTGCTGTTGCTGCGAGCCAGCCAGCTATCTTCGCCCGCACAAAAGTGGGTCATGAGTGTCGCGAGGGCTGCCATGGACTTCGACTTCTCTTGGCCGAGGTGTCGGGCAAGCCACTTGTCATGGATGTTATGCTTAAACACAGCTAGGGCTTCGGCATCCCGATAGTCGACAATTTGGTTCTTTTTAGTTAGGAACTGAGTCCAGAATTTCCTGGCTGACTCTCCGGGCTGTTGGGTTATGTGACTTAAATCATCAGCATCCGGTGGTCGCACATAAGTGCCCTAGAAGTTATCCAGGAATGTGTGTTCCAGGTTCTCCCAACTTTCGATGGAGTTTCCCTGCAAACTATTCAGCGAATGTCGAGCTAGTCCCTTGAGTTTTAGTGGGAGGTAGTTGATGGCGTGGAGATCATCCCCGCAAGCCATTTCAATGTGGAGAAGGAAATCTTCTACCCGTATCGTGGGGTCTGTAGTCCCATCATAGGACTCGATATTCACGGGCTTAAACACTTCTGGAATTCATGATCCATTACTTCGTCAGTGAAGCATAGGGGGTGTGCGGCGCCTCTATGCCGGACTACATCACGACGCAGTTCAAAATAGTCTGGTTAGTTGTATTTGGCCCGGCCGGATTTGTTTTTAGTGTGTCCGGCGTGGTGGTCATCGTCACGCGTTGGGGCGCGCCCCCGTAATCCGTAGATCGATCTTGACTGTCCTGCTATGTTTTCCACACGTCTCGCAGGTCCTGCATTTAGCCCCGGGCCTTCGTGTTTTTGTTTGATTGGCGACGGGGTGCGGGCTGGTGTTCGCGCTGATACGCCGCTTTGTCTCGGCCACGAGGTGGCCGGTCAGCCGCATCCTGCCCTGGTAGTGTAGGCTCTAGAGCCTCTTCTTCGAATCGAGGTAACAACCTACGGTTTGGGCAACTTTTGGTTGGGCGCTTGAGTCCGTATTCCTCGGCTGCGAGGACCTCGGTCCATCTATCAGTTGGCAGATCTTGATTAGCTTAAAGCTGTTGCTGCTTTTTCTTCAGGCTTTTTGCAGTGGCTATAAGCCGGCGCTTGAAGCGCTCCTGCTCGACGGGGTCCTCAGGCACGATGAATTCTTCGTCGCCGAGGCTCACCTCGCCTTCGAAGAGGGGCATGTAATTGTCATCCTCCAAGTCTCCATCCATTGCGTGTTTATCAGGGCTAACTTGCCCATCCTCCTGTCCGGCTTGCTTGAAGCTTGGCTGGGCGGGATTGTTTTCGCCTTCGGCACCATCCGGAGTGCTATTGTCTCTTGTGTCGGTATCGCCATTTTTGCTATGGCGGGGCTTAGAGCGGCGCTGCCAGCGCTTAGATTGCTTCTCAAGGGGATTATCCTCCGTTGCCTCGTCACCATTGCTTTCTTTGAGCGTGTCCAGCATATATATA
>NC_041381.1:573371153-573441640 GCF_002162155.2 Triticum dicoccoides | reverse complement strand
TCCAGCGCCCTGTGGGCGGTGGTTCCTGTTCTTGTCCGGCATCGTCGTCCATACCGTCGATGTCTTCGGAGTCGAAATCAAGCATGTTGGTTAAGTCGTCGACATTAGCTATTAAGTGGGTGGTGGGCAGGGAATAAATTTCTTCGTCGTCCGCTTCCCACTCAAGCCGGACATAGTTCGGCCAAGAGTCTCCTGACGGGGAGAGAGATTTCAATGAATTTAGCACGTCGTCCAAGGGCGAGTGCTAAAAGATATCCGCGGAGGTAAACTCCATGATCGGTGCCTAGTCAGGTTTGATGAGCATTGATGCGCGCAGTTCGGAGCCTATGGCCGGAGACGAGTCCAAGAGTCTGGTGGCACAGACCTCATTGGAGGCGAAGTCTGTGTTCGGCTCTATCGCCACTAAGTGTGCAACCTCCGTGGAGGGTGTCGGTGTCAAAACCGGCGGATCTCAGGTAGGGGGTCTCGAACTATGCGTCTAACGCTAATGGTAATAGGAGGCAGGGGACACAATGTTTACCCAGGTTCAGGCCCTCTCGATGGAGGTAATACCCTACTTCCTGCTTGATTAATCTTGATGATATGAGTATTACAAAAGTTGATCTACCATGAGATGGTAGAGGCTAAACCCTAGAAGCTAGCCTATGATTATGATTGTTGTTGTCCTACGGACTAAACCCTCCGGTTTATATAGACACCGGAGGGGGCTAGGGTTACACAGAGTCGGTTACAGAGAAGGAAATCTACATATCCGAATTGCCAAGCTTGCCTTCCATGCAAAGGAGAGTCCCACCCGGACACTACACGAAGTCTTCAATCTTGTATCTTCATAGTCCAACAGTCCGGAACAAGTACATAGTTCGGCTATCCGAGGACCCCCTAATCCAGGACTCCATCAGTAGCCCCTGAACCAGGCTTCAATGACGATGAGCCCGGCGCACAGATTGTCTTCGGCATTGCAAGGTGGGTTACTTCTCTGAATACTACACAGAAGATCTTGAACACAAGGATCGTGTCTGGCTCTACAAAACAATTTCCACATACCACCGTAGAGAGCACAATATTCCACAAATCTAATTTTCTGACAACTTTTCATAGCGTGACATCACGCTGCGGCCCGGTCATTATGCGAACCGTTTTTAACCTGCTACCGCACATATCGTGAGGTGGTTTTATTGGCACGTCTTGTCGAAGCAGAGATCGTGTCCCCTTATCATGGGATCCTCATCAATACGGGTGTGGGTAACCCAACCACGCCATTGATGCGGCGCTTGGGGAATATGCGAGTTTACCGGGCAAGTGGGGAGGCGCAGGATCCCTGCTACCTTTATAAAGAGATAAGGACTCCCCTTTTTCACCCATGCCTTCTCCTTCCTTTGCTTATCCATTCTATCTCACTCGAGCTCCAGCGCCCAAGCATTCATCTTCTCCGCCCACCAAGGCCCTCCGAAAATGTCCAGATCCGGAGCAGGAGGCAAATGGATGGCCTCTACCGTCTGGGAGAAGGATACCAAAAAGCTCTGGGAGACCGGGTATCTGGCCTAGAAAATCAACCATCATCTCCCGACGGTGGGACAGATCGTCCCAACCCCGGAACCCCATGAGAGGGTTGTATTCCTCCCTCACTTTGTCCGTGGGCTAGGGTTTCCCCTTCACCCATTTGTTCACGGCATCATCTATTACTATGGGATTGATTTTCATGATCTATCCCCCAATTCCTTCCTCAACATCTCGACATTCATCGTCGTGTGCGAGGCCTTTCTCCGCATCTCACCACACTTTGTCTTATGGCTGAAGATTTTTAATGTGAAGCCCAAGGTAGTGAGTGGCGAGCACATCGAGTGCGGAGGCGCCATGGTTTTCAAGATGCCCAACGTCACATGGCCAACAGGTACTTTCAATGACTCCGTCAAAGAGTGGCAGCGGCAGTGGTTTTACATCACTGAGCTGTGTGCCATGGAATGGGCCTCCGCTCCCGAATTCCGATCCGGAGCCCCCCTGCGGCTTATGTCCTGGCCCAAGAAGGTCCTGAACTGGTCTTCGCCCGATGAGTTGTCGGTGCTCCAGACGCACGTCAACGATATGGAAGACAAGAATATCAAACTTGTCAATGTAGTCCAGGTGATGTTAGTTCGCCGGATTCTCCCTTGTCAACACAGGGCTTGCAACTTATGGGAATTCGACCCGACCAAGCACCAGACCCTGCTAGAGCTCTTTGGCTCCTCACACAAGGACATCTTGAAGGTGCTTTTTAAGTCTGGCAAATCGAGGCTGGACTCCACCAAGGACCATGGGTACCAATTGTCCCGCCCTGCAAGTTCGGTAAGCTATCGTATGTTGGAAAGTCGTACGTTTTATTCGCATAACCCAAGGGAAATGCTTTAATTTGTTTTCCGCAACTCTTCTAGGGCTGGACGAAGAAGGGGGGGTGGATCTACTGTCTGGCCTCATTGCCAGAAGAACCGGCCGGCCTACTTCTGACAAAGATGCTGGTCCCGGCACCTTATAGGGCGCCGAAGAAGAAGGCCGAGAAGGAGGCCAAAAAGACCAGGGGTGGCCTTCGTCGCCGCGGCACTTCGGACGAAATATCTGAAGACTCTGATGCCTGTTCTTCCTCCAGAGAGGGCGAGGAAGAGGAGGAAGACCAATCCCCAGTGAGGGGAAGAAAGAAAAGGACGGCCTTCACATACTTGGAGGCCGAGTCGCCTAAGAAGGGAAAAACTCCCCTTCCGGAGGAGTCCACCGCTGCTACCAACAGCAGCCCGGAGTGGGATCCCAGGGCCCAGCCCCTGGTGAACTCGTGAGTATAAAATCCGAACACGTTTGCGCATCCAGACTCACTATGGTATGATGTTTTAATCGTTGAGCCATAATTTTTTGCAGTCTGGCGAGGTCCCGCACCGAATTATCCTCATCGGAGGAGTTACTGGGTTCAGATGATATGGACAGCGGGACGCCCCCGAAGGCCCCTTCCCCAAAACATGTGAACGATACCAAGGTATCGTCCCAGAAGGACCCAGGCCAAGGAGGGGGGGAAAGATCGTCAAGGCTGCACCAAGGGGTCAAACTTCAGGGGCTGGACACACGGGAGGAAAGGCTCCCATGGACGTCGACGGCGGGGGCTATCTTGAATTCGGACCCCAGCCGGACATAATTCTGGAGATCGGCATGGCTCCTAAATCACGAAGGCAGCCTCCCTCGGCTGGAGGGGGTGCGCCCGTTACACCGGCAACCTCTGTCCATCCAGAGGTGCCAGATACTTTATCGGCGGCGCTGAAGAGCACCTCCATTGTTGAAGAACACCATGCCCTTATGGGTGCGGTGATTGAGAAGATTCAGTCTGCTGAGAGTGGACTGAATGAAGCCTGCATCAGCCTTATAATGGGCTTTGAGGTATATTTTGTGCGGTTTCGAAGAGTGTCACCATATAGATGGTAGCCCCTCATACACTATTCGGTGAAAAAAGGAACCGGACAGAGGATCAAATATATGTTCATAGGAGACTTACTTTATGGCATCTCTCCCTCTTTTTTTATAAACAGGCGTCTGTAGCGACTGTTGCCTCCCATACTGCAGAAGTCTCCGGACTGAAGCAGAGTCTGGAGCGGGCCGGAGAAGAACTTGGCCGAGTGAAGAAGCAGGTGGAGGATAAACAAGGTATGCAAAAACCTTTGCTTGCGTTCTGCGCAAATGAATAATTTGGTATGATAAAGATATGTTCATGGTGTGCTCTAGGGGCGATGACCGAAGTCGAGGCTCTTAAGAAGGTTGTAGCCGAGGCCGAGAAGAAGGCAGCCGCAGAGCAGGCTCTTCGTGAGAAGCACGAGGCCAGAGCTATTGAAGTTGAGCGAGAGCTCCTAGAGGCTGTGAAGAAATGCGAGACCTTGGAGCAGAGCTTAACGGAGAAAGAATCCGAACTCACCAAGGCTCATCAAGCCGCACGCAATGCCCGGGGGGAGACCCAAGACGCCTTGTAGGAAATCCAGGAGGCGAGGAAGATCGCGGCGGGTAAGGCTTTTTTTGTAAAGCAAGTATTTGAGGAGAAAATCACATTTCTAATTTGAGTTTGGATTTCTCCAGTGGTATTTGCGGAGCTACCACGCAGCATATCTGATGCCGCCCAACTCTGACGAGCCGAAGAAAGGAGCACTACGGAGAAGCTCTTCTGGTCGCAGTATCTGGCACTGAGTTATCCAGTGCCTTTTGCCGATCAACTGAAACAGCTGATCGAACTGCATAAAGCAGCCGAACTAGCCATGAAGGATTTAATTATCCGGCTATGGCCCACCGAGCTGATTCCAAGCAGCTACTTCGGGCTCGTGAAGCGGCTTGTTAGTGTCCGCCCTCGCACTACTAGAAAAAGGTGGCTATAGCTAATATGGACATTTATGGTGCACCACGTATGTGGTGCGCCATTGCTATATAGCAGCGGCGCACCATATATAGGTACGCAATTAAACTCCAAATACTAATGGCGCACCACATCCATGGTGCGCCACTACTAATATTTGTTTTATTTTTTTCAAAACTAGTAATGGCGCACTAGGGGATAGTGCGCCATTACTAGTTTTAACTAGTATAATGGCGCACCACACCCTGGGTGCGCCACTACTAATATTTTTTTATTTGTTTTTCAAAACTAGTAATGGCGCACCACACCCATGGTGCGCCATTACTAGTATTAAATTCCATCGAATGTACCCCCCCCCTTGTGGACCGGCTTTTTAGTTTAAAAAAATAAAGAAAATGATGGAAATGTCAAAAAAAATAAAAGAAAATAAGTTTCCCATGTGATATGTGGTCTAGTTGTTGGGAAAATTTACAAATATGAATTTCGACTTTATTTGCAAAATCTCTCTGGAATTTGTAAAATGGGCATAACTTTTGCATACGAACTCGGATTAAAAAGTTTTTTATATGAAAAATCATCTACTCGAAAAGTTACATCCGAATTCAACTGGGGGAACCCCCTTGAAGATTTTCAGAATCCCCAAAAACCTAACAGAAAAAAGATACGGGGCTTTTAAGATCTAGAGGGGGGAAAATGGAAAAAAAATAAACTTAGTAATGGCGCATCATTTGCTAGGTGCGCCACTAGTAACAGAAAAAAAAATTGGTTTCGAATTTTTTTGGAAAAAATGTTCAAAATATGACGTAATATGACCAGGAAGTTTGAAATACTTTTTCAAAATTTCATCACACTCATGAACATGAACAAAGTCCTAGACATCAACAAGGTTTAATAGGATTGATATGATAGATATATCAACAAGTGCCTGTTAAGTGAGCTGGTGCTGGGGTTGGATAGAACTGCGAAGTTAAGCATGCACGGGCTGGAGTAGTGTGAGGATGGGTGACCTTTCGGGAAGTTTGACAACAAAGTGTGATATTGACTTGAGATTAAGCATATTAAGCCATAGTGACCCGAGATCAAGAAAAATCAAAGAAAAATTTTGGAATTCTTTTTTGAAAAAATTTGAAAAAAAAATTGTTAGTAATGGCGCACTTCTATGTGGTGCGCCATTACTAAGTCAGATAGTAATGGCGCACCTCTAGGCATAGTAATGGCACGGTGGGTCATTACTAAAAATTACTAGTGGTGTGATGATAGTGGCGCACCTGTAGTGCACCATTATTGGCCAAAACAGGTGCGCCACTAATTAGCCTTTTCCTAGTAGTGTCGACTTGATGTCATCAAGTGGTCGGTCTGTATGGAGGGTGCGCGAATGGCCTTCGCCCGCGCAAAGGTGCACTGGGGGAAGATGGACGCTGAAAAGCTGATGACCGAGGGACCGGCAGAGGGGAAGGAGCACCGCAAGCCTGAGTTATATTATGATAGTGTCCTGAAAGGATCTCGCCTTGTGGCTGAGCAATGCACCAAGGACATTATATTTCCACGAATACAGTCATGTTGTCCTTTGTAATGTTGAACAAGGTCGTTTCTATTATTGACTGCTTGTTATTTAGAAGTTTTTCCTCCTGTGCGGACGTTTTATATGTTAATCCTAAGAGTTGGCCAGTCATCGGCTTCTGCCCCCACGCAGGAAGTACGGGGGTGTTCGGGATAAACCTGAGCACTCTTTATCCCAGTTTTGGGTCTTCGAAGGAGGTGTTCGACGCAACGAACCAGGAAATCGGACTATAAGGCTTTATCACTCTCACTTAGCCATAGGAGTTTGACAAAAAGGAAGGTAGGCGCAACCCTGGTGTTCGGATGATCGCATGATGGGCTCTATAAGCACCTGATTGGAAGAAAAGCCGATCCATCGCACGCTGCATTAGTTATCGCATAATGCGGAAGAAATCCTTAAAGATATTGCAACCTCTCGAACAGCTGACCAGCTCTCGCCATATCATGACAGTCATTTTTCGGCTTTCTCTACTGAGGTGCTCGTCCAGAAGAACCGGGACACAATCGCAGTAGTTCTCCCTGTGCCGCCTTAGCCGATATAGCAGAACGTAAGGCAGCAAGACATAGGAGCTGGGCAAACCCAACTATTAACCCAAGACATGATTTGAAGCTGATGCATATAATGCTATAAGTTCGGGGTGCCGAACGACTATGGGGGTGTTCGGACTTTATTGCCGTATTATGGGTACAATGAAGCCCCGCATATTAAGGCATATCGCAATGTACAAATGTCGTATGACAAAGAGTGTCAATAAGAAACAACAGCAAATAAGCGTCATAAAAAGCCACATGTTGTAACTGAATAACACGTCGATGCGTATGAGTACAGGTAATGTGATAAAAAGATATATGACTTCAGAACCTGTTGATACCAGGCGGGAGGAGGCTGTGTGCGGATCCGGAGTGTAGCTGGATGGTCATCGAGGGGAATATCTAAGGATTCCCTTATGCGTTCAAGCTGCTTCCATGTCGCCAGTCCTGGCCTATGCAAAAGCGGTCTTGTAAATGAAATGCAAGAAATGTTTGTGTGCCACTGAGCGGTTGAGCCGCAGTGTGTGGCCTATCCTAGCTTTGCCTCCGTTTATTGCCGAAGTGTTTTAATTGAGCTCCGGACGAGCCGGGCTATCCTATCGCGAAGTAGTTTGGACTTCCTTGACGTTGTCCGGGAGCTTGGTCGTCGACTCGAAGTTCGATTGAAAGATGGCACTCATTGCATCTGCTATTAAGGCGGCGGTATACTCTTAGGCATAGAGGGGGAGTTCGGCCTTGCCATTAACTGTTATGACACCGCGCGGACTAGGCATCTTTAGCTTATGGTATGCATAATGTGGCACCGCGTTGAATCGAGCAAACGTGGCTCGTCCAAGCAGTGCATGATAATTACTACGAAAAGGGACGATGTTGAAGATTAACTCTTTGGTACGGTAATTGTCCGGTGATCCTAAGACTACCTCCAGAGTGATGGAGCCTATACAACAGCCCTCCACACCTGGTATAACACCTTTAAAGGTGGTTTTAGTGGGCTTGATTATTGAAAGATCAATACCCATCTTGCGCAATGTGTCCTGATATAGCAGGTTTAGACTACTGCCTCCGTCCATAAGGACTCGTGTGAGGTGGAAACCGTCAATTATTGGGTCGAGGACTAGCGCGGCTGAATTTCCCTAATTGGTATTAGCTGACGATCCATACGGTCGAAAGTGATCGGCCATAGCTTATATTGTGGGGCGACTGTGACACTCCAATTTTTTTTCTTTGTGGTTTTGTTTTTAGCAAAAGTCTTTCTTGGATTTAGTTTCTCCTGAGAGGAAAAACCTTTTTGGTTTTTGGGCTTTTATTTGGTTTTGATCCCTTCTAAATTATACCATGCATCCTATGGTGAAAATTTTCCCAAAAACCATTCCTTCCACTTTGGTTCAACCCAAACATTCTGTCAAAACTAATAAAATCCATTTTTGCATTTTATTCCAATTATTTCTCCTCCCAAAATAATTATGTCCTTCCTTTTGAGCCTAGGTGGATTGCAAAGCAAGTGCATTAATGCTTTTGATCTTTGATCTCAACTCAACACCCCTGGATAGTCCGTTGTACCCACAACCTAGAACCATCTTGATCCACTCTTCTCCTGTTCAAATATTTCAAATTGCACTCACTGCAAGTTTGGACCAGATTTGCTAAATTTGGTGAAATTCATATCTACACCTCTCCAAAAATTCCACAAATATTCAGGCAGCCTCTAGATGCAATGAGATGCCCCTCCACCAAAAACCAGCTCAAGGAAAAATCCCTACATGCCTGGATCATTCTGTCGAACACCTTGCATGCACTGTTCCAGTCATATTCAGTAAAATTCAGAAGTTCAGTGTCGATCTTCGTCAGTAACTTCAGTCACGAGCTCACAGTGCGCTTGGCACGTAGCTCACGGCCTGGCTTGCTTGTCTGAAGCCTCACACGCGTGCTTGGCACCTTCCTGGCATCGGTGGCGCCCTGGCCCGCCTGCGCCGGCGTGTCTTGCGGCGGCCGTAGCACCGTAGCGGCCGACAGGAAGCAGAACGGCGGCTCAACGCCGTTCGGCGCTGCCCAAGCGTCCTGGTGGCTCCGCGTGGCCACCTCCTTGCCAGCGCATGCATGCAGCACCATCGCCGTGGCGTGGCACGCGCAGAGCGCGCTCCCTGCCGCCGACGTGCCCGCGCCACCCCGTTCCATCGAACTCACCCTAAACCCCCAAATCCCGACGTGGTTAGCACCAAAACGGAACCATGGGACACACACGATGATGTTTAGCCTTTGAAACCTCCCGTGCAACCGCAGCACCGCCGTAATCACCTCGCCGGAGAACCCTATTCTCGGCAACCGCCTCAGGGCGGCTATATATAGCACCCCGAGCCTGCTCTCGCCCCCGGCACACCTCCTCTACCCCATCAGACCCCGCACAGCCACTAAACGAGCCACGAGGAGCTCTCCTTCCCCGACTCCAGCCACTCCGTTCCGCCTCGGCCCCCACCATGGTTCACTCCGATAAGGCCATCTCCGGCGCCCTAGCCTCATCAGATACCTTCTCATACTATCGCGAGTCTAACCCCCACACCAATTCCACCTCCGCAGCTCTCTCCGGCGAGATCCACGGCCACCCGAATCACCGTCCGCTCGAGCAAGCATCGCCGCCGACGTGGTACTCGCCGGCGACCACCACCACCTTCCACAGACGCGGAATGGCGCCCTGATCACGGAGGTACACTCCGATCTCCCTGCCTTGCCGTGGATCGCCGCCGGCGACCACTGCGGCTCTCGGGCGCCGTCGAGCCCCGACTCCCCTGTTTGAACTTTCAAACCTGACGGGTGGGACCCGCCCATCAGCCTCTCTTTTGTTTTTTTAAATTGTTTACAGAAGGCGTACTCTGGAAAATACACTTCCTCTCTGAACCATTTTTTTGGATTCTTCTGCATAGCCCCCTAGAAGATTTCTGTTTCATTACAGATGGGTCCTTGGACCAAAACTCTTATAACTTTTGATCCGAAAAGTATTTTTGATTAATTCTTTTTCTGTTCTCCTTAGATTTTTGTCTAGTTTTTTATCATATTTTTTTGAAAAATATTTGGAACACTTTTCTGTACACTCACGGTATTTACATTGCGTGCGTATTTCTTCTTATACCGTAGATACCGGAGGAGGTGACGGAGCTGCAAACTTCGCACAGTTAGACTCCGACTACTCCGAACCAGGCAAGCATGTTTGAACTCTTGATATGATGAGTGTTGTGGCATGTTTGCATTTTAGTATAGTCACGGTATGTTTATGAACATCACTTTGTATGATATATCTCATGCACATGATCGGAAAGTAGGTTTCGGAAAGCACTATGTTGTTGGATGCATATTTGCAAAGCCATGTGTTGGTATGAGGATGGGTAAGATGGCAGTTTTGTGACATGCCAGTCTTATGCCAGATTATTTGACTTCCGTGTCGTCATGACACAATTCACATTCCCATTCATTCCATCCTATACTGTCACATGTTTTCCGAAAGGAATATGGCATAGTAAGTTGCAAATTGTTTTCCTGGTACACACCAAGTGGAGAGGCCGGGATTAGGGTTCCATGGCCCTGGATTAAAGCCCGTCATCCGGTCAGGGGGCATGGGTGTTTCCGGTTGGGACCGAGAGGGGGGCACCCCTTAGAGCGTGCGTATAGAAATTTGATCCCATGCTATTCGAGGTTGTGGCCTCCCCGTCTCAAAGTTTTTCTTGGACGTTGCCCAGGGTGATTCCTGGCATCGTGAGGTAAAATGGGTGTGTACTAGTTAAATGTGTTTCTACTGAAATGCAGTAAACGGATCTAGTCCTTCATGACTACGGAAATCCGTTGGCTGTGCTCAGTTCTTCCAAACTCTGCAGAGTCTCAACCTTTCAATTATCTTGTACTTTGTTCAAGTACTATGATTATCTTATCTTGTCAGGTATTCAGCCTCAGTGACAAAAACTCCGGTGGGATTTATGTGTAATAAATCTGGTTAAAAGATTATTCTTGTGGATGAACTAATCTCGTTATTTACATTTGTTACAAGGCCCTGTCTATGATGTCGCTCAGACGGTGGCATACCTGTTATTTGCTATTGCTAAAGCCCTGTCAGTGATGTCGCTCAGACGTCCGACGGTGCTATTTCTTTTAAAGCCCCGTCTGTGATGTCGCTCAGACGTCCGACGGTGGTATTTCTTTTTAAAGCCCTGTCTGTGATGTCGCTCAGACGTCCGACGGTGGTATTTCTTTTTAAAGCCCTTTATGTGATGTCGCTCAGACGTCCGACTGTGGCATTTCTTTTAAAGCCCTTTATGTGATGTCGCTCAGACGTCCGACTGTGGTATTACTTTTAAAGCCCTTTATGTGATGTCGCTCAGACGTTCGACTGTGGCATTTCTTTTAAAGCCCTTTATGTGATGTCGCCTAGACGTCCGACTGTGGCATTTCTTTTTTTAAAGCCCTTTCTGTGGTGTCGCTAAGACGCCCGACTGCGGCATGCATTTTTTTATTTATTTACCTTTCAAGGCGTCGCTCCAGACACCCGATCGGTTTTCAGTTATTAAATTTTGATACTTCAAGTTCTGCAATATTACCGTTGTATTTGAGTATCATGCATTCATACCTTGGTCATGACGCATTCATGCATTCATTGATTATATCTTTTGTCCGAACTGTCTTGCGAGTACTTTAAAGTACTCACCTGGCTTGTTGATTTGGCCAGATGCTGATGAAGGCGATCTCATGGATGAAGAGTATGATAGCGATTCCGACGCCTAGAGGAGTCCCAGTCAGTCCCGTGCGATCCTGTCTTGGTCATTGTATTATCCGCTTCCGCAAACCCCGAATGGATTCATCGAGCCTCACCTCGACGCTCGATGTACTGCCAGTAGAAGTCAAGTTATCCACCACCACTTTTCCCTCGATCTAGTAGCATGCCACCCCACCCCTGTGTCATAACCGCCCATATGTAATATATTGGCGAGTCTGTAATAAATTGTTGAGCAGCCTCAGATCAACCCTGTAATATATTTGATGCTGCTGGTCCTCTGTTTATCAAGCTTTTGTCTACCAGAAAGGATGACTTTTCCTATACTGGGTTCTAAAGATTGGTTTTCTCAATAAACATTTTATTGAAAAACCGGTCGTGACAGACTTGGTAATCAAAGCCAAGCTGACTGTAGGAAGCCACTAGGTGCGATCGCTAATTGGTTATTAGCATGATAGAGTTATTCATGCTTTTACAATTGTAGTCATTTTCTGACAGTCAGCATAAAATTTATGATCTGACCACTCAGAATTTTTGCCTACTTTTGTAGATGGCCGGCAACGACTGCGAGTCTCAGATGTTCGCCAATGTGCCTGAGGGGTTCGTCAAACTCCTCTCCTTCATCGTTCAGGTCGCGATGGGGCCATTCGTGCACCCAGTCTTCACGCTTTATCCACACAAGATCAACAACAGTCTGACTATGCACCAGGCCGCGGTGCAATTCAGGGGAGGCCATGCTGAAACACGCCGTCTCCGATTCGTGGGGAGAGCCATGCCTATAGAAAGGCATGCTATGCAGATGGCTGCCCGCGAGGCGATAGCCCGTCTTCGGGATGTTCTTCCTGCAATGAAGACCCGTCGCTACTGCTACCTTCCATGTCATGTGCCTTACACCTATCACTACTCGTTCCCTTGCCCCAGAGGAGAGCGAGACGAAGCCTTTGAGATGCTTGTCGAGTACCTCCGAGCCCTGGAGGCAGCATTCGACTGCATGGTGGATGACCTCGTAGCTGCACGCATGGACTCAGTTCATGGTTGTGCTGCTAACAGGAGGGAACTCCTGCACACCGCTCCACCACTGACTTTTGTGTCATCCACAGCCTCTCACTCACCTACCATACTCGCCTCTGCTCGTCGTCTGCCTACCACAGAGGAATTTAACCAGGCTATTGCACCCACTCCCGTCCGCTCTGCACCACTTGTTGCACCCACTCCCGTCCGCTCTGCACCACTTGTTGCGCCCACTCCCATACGAGCTACCCCACCTATTCCACCCACTCGTATTCGTGTTATTCCGCCTAAGGCACCTGCTCCATCGGCTCAGCACAACGTTTCTCGTCTGGAACCTATTAGCGAGGAGGAGGTCGATTCCCCAGCGTCTCTGCGTCTCACCCTCGGCAGGCCAAGGGAGATCCTCAACATCTCCGACTAAGTACGCATAGACGCCATGCGAGGTATCAACTGGTGTAATATGTTTTTATGTTCTCAGGTTATGAGAAGTAGCCTGTTTGCGCATCATGTAGGATCTGGAGGAGTGCACTAGTTTAAATAACATGTCAGGATTATGTACGCATATCCTGAGTGATGTAATGTATAATTATGCCCGCGTGTAAGATATGCACTAGTCCTTCTCCGCGCGCAATCGTGTGTTTCAAAAAAAATACCATGGAGTTTAAAAATGTTCTTTGTGTGTGATTTTATTTACTTTTGCGACTCTTCTTCTTGTCTTACGAGTTCACAAAAATATATCCCCAGAGTGAAAGATGTCTCGTCCTTGGACGCGCTCCATGCCAACTCAGCCGGAAGAAAATTATGGCACACCACAGAACCAGAATTTCACTCAGGGTTAGACAAGTCAATAGGACAGTGAAACAGCTTTTACACAAGTTTGTCGTTTGTATGAACAGAGTCAGCAGCAACACCAGGAAATGATGAACCAATTCATCAGTATGGGAAGTAACCGTGGTCAGTATCAACCGCAATCCAAATTATCTGAGTTACAAAAGACGCGTCCTCCAACATTTTCTCATACTGACAAGCCCCTTGAGGCCGAGGACTGGCTTCGAGACATGGAGAGAAAATTAATTATCGCACAGTGTTCAGACCGTGAAAAAGTACTGTATGCACCACATTATCTCACAGGTGCAGCTGCATCGTGGTGGGAAAACTTCCTGCACATGCACCCCAACGAAAATGAAATCACCTGGGAAAAGTTCAAAGAAGGTTTTCGTGGGGCACATATTCCTAAGAGCGTCATGAAAATCAAGAAGAAGGAATTTGATGAACTCAAGCAAAGAGCCATGACAGTGTCAGAATACAACAACCAATTCACACTGCTGTCTCGCTACGCCAATGAAGAACGCATGACCGAGAGCAAGAAGATGGAAAAATTCTTGGAAGGCCTGGCACCCGCCCTTAAGTGCCAGCTAGTTGTGCACACCTTTCCAGATTTTAAAACACCGGTGGATAAGGCCATTACCCTGGAAAATGAGCGACGTAGCCTGGAAGATATCCGCAAACGGAAAAGGGACCAGACTAATTTTTCTCGCAATCCCAGAAGCAAGAAGGAATTTTAGAAGGGGGATTCACACAAAACCCCGACGAATAATTCACGTCCAACCAAGAATTTCCATGCAAGAGACAAAGAGTTCACCTATCGCCCAGGCGTTACCTGTTATGCTTGTGGAGAAGAAGGGCACTATGCCAAGTAGTGTCCCAAGCCAAGGAACTCAAACCCGAAGTTCAATAATGGTGGAAATAATTCAGCACCAAAGCGAAGCAATTTCAAGCCCAACAACAACCACCGGAAAGGTCACTTGAACCACGTGACCCGAGAGGAAGCACAGAACGCCCCAGATATCGTACTCGGTACGTACCCCGTCAACACAATACCTGCCATGGTTTTGTTTGATTCTGGAGCTTCTCACTCATTCGTTTCGAAAAGTTTTGCTTTGCAAAATAATTTTTCGATGCTTCCCTTGGAAAAATCAATGATCGTCAAGTCCCCTGGGATTAAGCAAGTGACCCAGAGTTACTGTCAAGGTGTGGTTATTGAATTTAAAGGATTGAAATTTTATGCCAACCTTATTGTACTGGAAAGCAAAGGACTGGATGTCATCCTAGGAATGGATTGGTTGACCACCAACAAAGGTTTTATTGATTGCTTCAACTGTACCGTGATTCTCACCAATCATCAAGGGAAGAAAATAAAAGTTTCAGCCAAAGAGAGACAAATATCTCGGCAACCTAGATTAAACAAGGTGGACGTTTCTGAGCTGAACAAGGTTCCAGTGGTATGTGGATTTCCAGATGTATTTCCAGAAGAACTACCAGGCATGCCACCAGACCGAGAGATAGAATTCAGCATTGAGCTAGCACCCGGGACCACTCCTATTTACAAGAAACCTTACAGAATGGCACCATCCGAATTGGTAGAATTGAAGAAGCAAATAAAAGAATTAATGGAGAAAGGATACATACGACCTAGCTCCTCACCTTGGGGTTCTCCAATTTTATTCGCCAAGAAGAAGGATGGAACAATGAGGTTGTGTATTGATTATCGAGCTCTCAACATGGTCACAATCAAGAACAAATACCCAATGCCTCGAATAAATGATTTATTCGATCAGCTCGCACAGGCCAAAGTCTTCTCAAAAATTGATTTGAGATCAGGATACCACCAATTAAAAGTACGAACAGAAGATATTCCCAAGACCGCTTTCACCTCCAGATATGGGCTATATGAGTTCACAGTAATGCCATTTGGGCTAACCAACGCCCCCGCATATTTTTTTCACCTCATGAACAAAGTGTTTATGAAGTATATGGACAAGTTTGTTGTGGTATTCATCGATGATATTCTAATATATTCCAAAACACCAGAAGAGCACGCCGAACATCTCAGGATTATACTCGGAGAACTCAGGAAACATCAACTGTACGCCAAATTCAGCAAATGTGAATTTTGGCTAAGGCAGGTGGGTTTTCTGGGCCACGTGCTAACCTAAGAAGGTATTGCAGTAGATCCAAAAAAAAGTCAAGGCCGTACTTGGCTGGAAACCGCCAGCTAACATATCGGACGTATGGAGTTTCATGGGAATGGCAGGCTATTATCGGAGATTTATTGAAGGATTCTCCACTATAGCAAAGCCCATGACACAATTTCTCAAGAAAGGCAAGAAATTTGAATGGACAGAAGCATGTGAGGAAAGCTTCCAAGAGCTAAAAAGAAAATTAACAACGGCACCAGTACTAATTGTGCCAGATATACACAAGAACTTTGAGGTATATTGTGACGCACCCCGGAAAGGCCTCGGATGTGTATTGATGCAAGAAGGCAAGGTAGTTGCGTATGTCTCAGACAACTACGCAAGCATGAGGAAAATTATCCCACTCATGACTTGGAATTAGCAGCGGTCATCCATGCACTCAAGGAATGGAGACACTTCCTACTTGGGAATCGTTGTGAGATATACACAGACCATAAGAGTCTTAAGTATATTTTCACACAGCCAGAGTTAAATTTACGGCAACGATGCTGGTTAGAGTTGGTGAAGGATTATGATGTTGGAATCCACTATCACCCCGGAAAAGCAAATGTTGTGGCACATGCACTTAGTCGAAATCCCAGCACGGAAGACGACAATATACCAAAATTGAGGCCAGAATTTCAACAAGAGTTTGCCCGACTCAATCTAATAATGGTTACCGAAGGCAGTGTGTCGAATATAGAAATACAGCCTACCCTAATGGAAAGCATCAAGGAAGCCCAGCACGGACACCCCAGCATTGAGGGCATAAAAAGGAAAGTGAGTTTGGGAAGAGCCTCAGAATTCAACATAGATGATCAAGGAATATTGTGGTACGGAGAAAGGCTATGCGTACCAAATGTCAAGGACCTCAAACAGCAGATATTAACTGAAAGTCACACAGCTCCGTATTCAATCCATCCTGGAGGGACAAAAATGTACAAAGACCTTCAGGGAAAATTTTGGTGGCACGGTATGAAGAGAGATATAGCCACGTTCATTGCCTGCTGTGACTCTTGTCAACGTATCAAGGCCGAGCACCAGAAACCAGCCGGACTGTTACAGCCAAATAAGATACCCGAGTGGAAATGGGACGAGATTGGAATGGACTTTATCATTGGACTGCCACGGTCACGACACGGAAACGATGCCATTTGGGTCATAACCGACAGATTAACCAAGGTGGCACATTTTATTCCGGTAAAAACAACTTACACCACTCAGAGACTAGCAGACTTTATCTTGCCCGTATCGTCTGCCTACATGGAGTCCCTAAGACTATCATCTCCGATAGAGGCACACAGTTCGTCTCTACATTCTGGGATCACCTACAAAAGGCACTGGGAACCCAACTAGCCTTCAGTACCGCATACCATCCCCAGACTAATGGACAAACGGAACGCGTAAACCAAATCTTAGAGGACATGCTAAGAGCCTGTGTCCTCACGTACGGGAACAGTTGGGAAGAAAGTTTGCCATATGCAGAGTTGCATACAACAACAGCTATCAAGCCAGCTTGCAAATGGCACCCTTTGAAGCTCTATATGGGAGAAGATGTCGTACCCCGCTAAATTGGTCAGAGACCGGAGACAGCCACATCTTTGGCCCAGATATGCTCAAGGAGGCCGAGGAGAAAGTTAAGATGATTAGAGAACGACTCAAAACAGCTCATAGTTGGCAAAAGAGTTATTACGACCAAAAGCATCGGGAAATTAGTTTTGAACCCGGAGAATTGGTATACCTGAGAGTTTCTCCTATGAAGGGTCTGCAATGATTCAAGATTAAGGGGAAACTAGCACCAAGATTCATCGGACCATTTCAGATAGTGGCCCGACGAGGCAAGGTAGCCTACCAGCTGGACCTACCCGGAGACTTGTCCGGTATCCACAACGTGTTTCACATCTCGCAGTTGAGAAAATACATAAGCAACCCAGAGAATCAAGTTTCACATGAGTATATTGACATGCAACCAGACCTCACTTACCGGGAGCACCCAATAAAAATATTAGAAGAGTCTGAAAGGAGGACCCGACGGAAGACCATCAAATTCTTCGGAGTTCAGTGGAGCAACCACACCGAGAATGAAGCCACTTGGGAGAGAGAGGATTTTCTTCCGACAGAGCACCCACACCTGTTTAAGGATCAGCTGAAATCTCGGGGACGAGATTTTTCCTAAGGGGGTAGGTGCTGTGACACTCCAATTTTTTTTTCTTTGTGGTTTTGTTTTTTCAGCAAAAATCTTTCTTGGATTTAGTTTCTCCTGAGAGAAAAAACCTTTTTGGGTTTTGGGCTTTTATTTGGTTTTGATCCCTTTAAATTTTACCATGCCTCCTATGGTGAAATTTTTCCCAAAAACCACTCCTTCCACTTTGTTCAACCCAAACATTCTGTCCAAACTAATAAAATCCATTTTTGGATTTTATTCCAATTATTTCTCCTCCCAAAATAATTATGTCCTTCCTTTTGAGCCTAGGTGGATTGCAAAGCAAGTGCCTTAATGCTTTTGATCTTTGATCTCAACTCAACACCCCTGGATAGTCCTTTGTACCCACAACCCAGAACCATCTTGATCCACTCTTCTCCTGTTCAAATCTTTCAAATTGCACTCACTGCAAGTTTGGACCAGATTTGCCAAATTTGGTGAAATTCATATCTACACCTCTCCAAAAATTCCACAAATATTCAGGCAGCCTCTAGATGCAATGAGAGGCCCCTCCACCAAAAACCAGCTCAAGGAAAAATCCCTACATGCCTGGATCATTCTGTCGAACACCTTGCATGCACTGTTCCAGTCATATTCAGTAAAATTCAGAAGTTCAGTGTCGATGTTCGTGAGTAACTTCAGTCACGAGCTCACAGTGCGCTTGGCACGTAGCTCACGGCCTGGCTTGCTTGTCTGAAGCCTCACACGCGCGCTTGGCACCTTCCTGGCGTCGGTGGCGCCCTGGCCCGCCTGCGCCAGCGTGTCTTGCGGCGGCCGTAGCGCCGTAGCGGCCGACAGGAAGCAGAACGGCGGCTCAACACCGTTCGAAGCCGCCCAAGCGTCCTGGTGGCTCCGCGTGGCCACCTCCTTGCCAGCGCACGCATGCAGCACCGTCACCATGGCGCGGCACGCACAGAGCGCGCTCCCTGCCGCCGACGGGCCCGCGCCACCCCGTTCTGTCGAACTCACCCTAAACCCCCAAATCCCGACGTGGTTAGCACCAAAATGGAACCATGGGACATGCACGATGACGTTCAGCCTTTGAAACCTCCCGTGCAACCGCAGCGCTGCCGTAATCACCTGGCCGGAGAACCCCGTTCTCGACAACCGCCTCGGGGTGGCTATATATAGCACCCCGAGCCTGCTCTCGCCCCCGGCACACCTCCTCTACCCCATCAGACCCCGCACAGCCACTAAACGAGCCACGAGGAGCTCTCCTTCCCCGACTCTGGCCACTCCGTTCCGCCTCGGCCCCCACCGTGATTCACTCCGGTAAGGCCATCTCCGGCGCCCTAGCCTCGTCAGATACCTTCTCATACTATCGCGAGTCTAACCCCCTCACCAGTTCCACCTCCGCAGCTCTCTCCGGCGAGATCCACGGCCACCCGAATCACCGTCCGCCGGAGCAAGCATCGCCGCCGACGTGGTACTCGCCGGCGACCACCACTACCTTCCACAGACGCGGAATGGCGCCCTGATCACGGAGGTACACTCCGATCTCCCTGCCTTGCCGTGGATCACCGCCGGCGACCACCGCGGCTCTCGGGCGCCGTCGAGCCCCGACTCCCCTGTTTGAACTTTCAAACCTGATGGGTGGGACCCGCCCGTCAGCCTCTCTTTTGTTTTTTTTAAATCGTTTGCAGAAGGCATACTCTGGCAAATACGCTTCCTCTCTGAACCGTTTTTTTGGATTCTTCTGCATAGCCCCCTGGAAGATTTCTGTTTCATTACAGATGGGTCCTTGGACCAAAACTCTTATAACTTTTGATCAGAAAAGTATTTTTGATTAATTCTTTTTTATTCTCCTTAGATTTTTGTCTAGTTTTTTATCATATTTATTTGAAAAATATTTGGAACACTTTTCTGTACACTCACGGTATTTACGTTGCGTGCGTATTTCTTCTTATACCGTAGATACCGGAGGAGGTGACGGAGCTGCAAACTTCGCACAGTTAGACTCTGACTACTCCGAACCAGGCAAGCATGTTTGAACTCTTGATATGATGAGTGTTGTGGCATTTTTGCATTTTAGTATAGTCACGGCATGTTTATGAACATCACTTTGTATGATATATCTCATGCACATGATCGGAAAGTAGGTTTCGGAAAGCACTATGTTGTTGGATGCATATTTGCAAAGCCATGTGTTGGTATGAGGATGGGTAAGATGGCAGTGTTGTGACATGCCAGTCTTATGCCTGATTATTTGACTTCCGTGTCATCATGACACAATTCACATTCCCATTCATTCCATCCTATACTGTCACATGTTTGCCGAAAGGAATATGGCATAGTAAGTTGCAAATCATTTTCCTGGTACACACCAAGTGGAGAGGCCGGGATGAGGGTTCCATGGCCCTGGATTAAAGCCCGTCATCCGGTCAGGGGGCATGGGTGTTTCCGGTTGGGACCGAGAGGGGGGCACCCCTTAGAGCGTGCGTATAGAAATTTGATCCCATGCTATTCGAGGTTGTGGCCTCCCCATCTCAAAGTTTTTCTTGGATGTTGCCCAGGGTGATTCCTGGCATCGTGAGGTGAAATGGGCGTGTACTAGTTAAATGTGTTTCTACTGAAATGCCGTAAACGGAACTAGTCCTTTGTGACTACGGAAATCCATTGGCTGTGCTCAGTTCTTCCAAACTCTGCAGAGTCTCAACCTTTCAATTATCTTGTACTTTGTTCAAGTACTATGATTGTCTTATCTTGTCAGGTATTCAGCCTCAGTGACAAAAACTCCGGTGGGATTTATGTGTAATAAATCCGGTTAAAAGATTATTCTTGTGGATGAACTAATCTCGTTATTTACATTTGTTACAAGGCCCTGTCTGTGATGTCGCTCAGACGTCCGACGGTGGCATACCTGTTATTTGCTATTGCTAAAGCCCTGTCTGTGATGTCGCTTAGACGTCCGACGGTGGTATTTCTTTTAAAGCCCTGTCTGTGATGTCGCTCTGACGTCCGACGGTGGTATTTCTTTTTAAAGCCCTTTATGTGATGTCGTTCAGACGTCCGACTGTGGCATTTCTTTTAAAGCCCTTTCTGTGATGTCGCTCAGACGTACGACTGTGGTATTACTTTTAAAGCCCTTTATGTGATGTCGCTCAGACGTTCGACTGTGGCATTTCTTTTAAAGCCCTTTATGCGATGTCGCCTAGACATCCAACTGTGGCATTTCTTTTTTTTAAAGCCCTTTCTGTGGTGTCGCTAAGACGCCCGACTGCGGCATGCATTTTTTTATTTATTTACCTTTCGAGGCGTCGCTCCAGACTCCCGATCGGTTTTCAGTTATTAAATTTTGATACTTCAAGTTCTGCAATATTACCGTTGTATTTGAGTATCATACCTTGGTCATGACGCATTCAAGTACTCACCTGGCTTGTTTATTTGGCCAGATGCCGATGAGGGCGATCTCATGGATGAAGAGTATGATAGCGAGTCCGACGCCTAGAGGAGTCCCAGTCAGTCCCGTGCGATCCTGTCTTGTTCATTGTATTATCCGCTTCCGCAAACCCCGAATGGATTCATCGAGCCTCACCTCGATGCTCGATGTACTGCCAGTAGAAGTCAAGTTATCCACCACCACTTTTCCCTCGATCTAGTAGCATGCCACCCCACCCTTGTGTCATAACCGCCCATATGTAATATATTGGTGAGTTTGTAATAAATTGTTGAGCAGCCTCAGCTCAACCCTGTAATATATTTGATGCTACTGGTCCTCTGTTTATCAAGCTTTTGTCTACCAGAAAGGATGACTTTTCCTATACTAGGTTCTAAAGATTGGTTTTCTCAATACACATTTTATTGAAAAACCGGTCGTGACAGCGACTGGCTCCGTTAAGTAGACATCCCTAATAGTACACATCCGTTCCGGCTTGGGAATGTGGGTGGCATTTATCATATTCACCTTTTTGATTTGCGGGGGAAATTTCTTTTGCCCTCCTGTGTTTCGTGATTGGGGCTCCTCGTCATCGTCATCGCTTTGAGACCTCTTCTCCTTGTCTTCGGCACCAGACCTGCCGGCTTGTTTGAAGACCCAGCATTCTTTGTTGGTATGATTGGCTGGTGTTCCTGGCGTGCCATGAATTTGGCATGGACGGTCGAGTATACGGTCCAGACTGTACGGGCCCAAATTGTTCTTTTTGAATGGCTTTTTCTGCTGACCGGACTTAGAGCCACTGAATCCAGCATTGACTATCGTGTCTTCGGCGTTATCAGCATTTTTGCGACGCTTGTGTTTGTTGCGTCGGGGCTTGCCGTTGCTATCTATGGCCTCTGATGTGCCAGGATGGCTTGCTGTGTTGTTGCTACGAGCCAACCAGCTATCCTCGCCCACACAAAAGCGGGTAATGAGTGTCGTGAGGGTTGCCATGGACTTCCGTTTTTCTTGGCCGAGATGTTGGGCAAGCCACTCGTCACGGATGTTATGCTTAAAGGCCGCTAGGGCTTCAGCATCCGGACAGTCGACAATTTGGTTCTTTTTAGTTAGGAACCAAGTCCAGAATTTCCTGGTTGACTATCCGGGCTATTGGGTTATGTGACTTAAGTCATCAGCATCCGGATGTCGCACATAAGTGCCCTGGAAGTTATCCAGGAATGCGTCTACTAGGTTCTCCCAACTTCCAATGGAGTTTGCCGGCAAACTATTCAGCCAATGTCAAGACGGTCCCTTGTGTTTTAGTGGGAGGTACTTGATGGCGTGTAGATCATCCCCGCGGGCCATGTGAATGTGGAGAGAGAAATCTTCTATCCATACCGCGGGGGACTGTAGTCCCATCGTAGGGCTCGATATTTACGGGCTTAAACCCTTATGGGAATTCAAGATCCATTACTTCGTCAGTGAAGCATAGGGGGTGTGCGGCGCCTCTATGCCGGGCTACATCACGACACAGTTCAAATGAGTCTTGTCTGTTGTATTTGGCCCGGTCGGATTTTCTTTTAGTATATCCGGTGTGACGGTCATCGTCGCGTGTTAGGGCGCGCCACCGTGATCCGTAGATCGATCTTGACTGTCCTGCTTTGTTTCCGAATACATCTCGCAGGTCCTATGTGTAGCCCCGGGCCTTAGTGTTTTTGTTTGATTGGCGACAAGGTGCGGGCTGGTGTTCGGGCTGATACGCCACTTTGTCTCGGCCACGAGGTGGCCGGTCAGCCGCATCCTGCACTGGTAGTGTGGGCTTTAATGCCTCCTCCTCGAGTTGAGGTAGCAACCTGTGCTTTGGGTAACTTTTGGTTGGCCGCTGAGTCCGTATTCCTCGGCTGCCAGGACCTCAGTCTATCTATCAGTTAGCAAATCTTGATCAGCTTGAAGCTGCTGCTGCTTTTTCTTCAGGCTTTTTGCAGTGGCTATACAGGATCCTTAGGAATGATGAATTCTTTGTCGCCGATGCTCACTTCGTCTTCGGAGAGGGGCATGTAATTGTCATCCTCTGATTCCCCATCTGTTGCCTGTTCCTCAGGGCTAGCTTGCCCATCCTCCCGTTCGGCTTGCTCGAAGCTTGGCTGGGCGGGGTTATTGTCTCTTGTCCCGGTATCACTTTGCTATGGCAGGGCTTAGAGCGGCGCCAATGGCGCATGTGCTTAGATTGCTTCTCAAGGGGATTATCCTCCATTGCCTCATCGCCATCGCCTTCTTTGGGCGTGTCCACCATATATATATATCATATGATGAGGTGGCTGTCCAGCGCCCTGTGGGCGGTTGTTCCTGTTCTTCTCCTGCATCGTCGTCCATACCGTCGATGTCTTCAGAGTCGAAGTCAACCATGTCAGTTAAATCATCGACAGTGGCTATTAAGTGGGTGGTGGGTGGGGAACGAATTTCTTCGTCGTCCGCTTCCCACTCAAGCCGGACATAGTTCGGCCAGGAGTCTCCTGACAGGGAGAGAGACTTTAATGAATTTAGCACGTCGCCCAAGGGCGAGTGCTGAAAGATATCCACGGAGGTAAACTCCTTGATCGGTGCCCAATTAGATTTGATAGGCACGGATGCACGTGATTCAGAGCCTATGGCCAGAGAAGAGTCTGAGGGTCTGATGACACAGGCCTCATCGGAGGCGAAGTCTGTGTTCGGCTCTATCGCTGCTGAGTGTGCGGCCTCCGTGGCGGGGTCCATCCACCCGTCCTCGGATGGCGCGGTCTGCTTAGGATTAAGGGCCGGGGCAGCCGCAGGTGTGATCTCCCGAACACCGCCCGATGGCAGATCTAAGTCATGCTCGTCGTGACTGTTCGGCGCACCTGACATGGGCTCGAATCCGTTGAAGATCAAGTCCCCACAGATGTCGGCGGTGTAGTTCAGGCTTCCAAACCTGACCTGATGACCAGGGGCGTAGCTACCGATCTGCTCCAGATGGCCAAGCGAGTTGGCCTGCAGTGCGAAGCTGCCAAATACGAAGATCTGTCCGGGGAGGAAAACCTCACCCCAGATCATATTGCTGTAGATGATTAAAGGAGCCATCAAGCCTTACCGTGATGACACAGTGGAACTCTCAATGAAAGCACCAATGTCGGTGTCAAAACCGGCGGATCTCGGTAGGGGGTCCCGAACTGTGCGTCTAAGGCTAATGGTAACAGGAGGCGGGGGGACACAATGTTTACCCAGGTTCGGAACCTCTCGATGGAGGTAATACCCTACTTCCTGCTTGATTGATCTTGATGATATGAGTATTACGAGAGTTGATCTACCACGAGATCGTAGAGGCTAAACCCTAGAAACTAGCCTATGATTATGATTGTTGTTGTCCTACGGACTAAACCCTTCGGTTTATATAGACACCGAAGGGGCTAAGGTTACACAGAGTCGGGTACAGAGAAGGAAATCTACAAATCTGAATTGCCAAGCTTGCCTTCCACGCAAAGGAGAGTCCCACCTGGACACAGGACGAAGTCTTCAATCTTGTATCTTCATAGTCCAACAGTCTGACACAAGTACATAGTGCGGCTGTCCGAGGACCCCCTAATCCAGGACTCCCTCAACGGGGTCTATCCGCCCGTCCTCGGATGGCATGATCTGCTCCGGATTGAGAGCCAGGGCAACCGCAGGTGTGATCTATCGAACATCGTCCGATGACAGATCTAGGTCATGCTCATCGTGACTGTTCGGCGCACCTGTCATTGGCTTGACTCTGTCGAATATCAAGTCTCCGCGGATGTCGGTGGTGTAGTTCAGGCTTCCAAACCTGACCTGATGGCCAGGGGCGTAGCTATCGATTTGCTCCAGATGGCCAAGCGAGTTGGCCCACAGTGCGAAGCCGCCGAATACGAACATCTATCCGGGGAGGAAAACCTCACCCTGGATCGCATCATCGTAGATGATTGAAGGAGCCATCAAGCCTTACCATGACGACATAGTGGAACTCTCAATGAAAGCACCAATGTCGGTGTCAAAACCGGCGGATCTCGAGTAGGGCGTCCCGAACTGTGCGTCTAAGGCAAATGGTAACAGGAGGCGAGGGACACGATGTTTACCCAGGTTCAGGCCCTCTCTATGGAGGTAATACCCTACTTCCTGCTTGATTGATCTTGATGATATGAGTATTACAAGAGTTAATCTACCACGAGATTGTAGAGGCTAAACCCTAGAAGCTAGCCTATGATTATGATTGTTCTTGTCCTACGGACTGAACCCTCCGGTTTATATAGACACCGGAGGGGGCTAGGGTTACACAGAGACGGTTACAGAGAAGGAAATCTACATATCCGAATTGCCAAGCTTACCTTCCACGCAAAGGAGAGTCCCACCCGGACACGGGACGAAGTCTTCAATCTTGTATCTTCATAGTACTACAGTCCGACACAAGTACATAGTCCGGCTTTCCGAGGAACCCCTGATACGTCTCCGTCGTATCTATAATTTTTGATTGTTCCATGCCAATATTATTCACTTTCATATACTTTTTGGCAACTTTTTATATTATTTTTGGGACTAACATATTGATCCAGTGCCCAGTGCCAGTTCCTGTCTGTTGCATGTTTTTTTGTTTCGCAGAAACCCAATATCAAACAGAGTCCAAACGGGAAAAAACGGACGGTGATTTTTTTTGGAATATTTATGATTTTTGGGAAGTAAAATCAACGCGAAACGGTACCCGAGGTGGGCACGAGGTAGGGGGCGTGCCCTACCCTCCCAGGCGCGCCCCTGGCCCTCATGGTCCACCCGTAAGGCGGTTGGTGCTCTTTTTCTGGCGCAAGAAACATAATTTTATGAGAAAGATCTGGGCGAAAGATTCACCCCAATCGGAGTTACGGATCTCCAGATATAAAGGAAATGGTGAAGGGGTAGAATCAGGGAACGTAGAAATAGAGAGATAGATCCAATCTCGGAGGGGCTCTCGCCCCTCCCAAGCCATGGGAGCCAAGGACCAGAGGGGAAACTCTTCTCCCATCTAGGGAGAAGGTGAAGGAAGAAGAAGAAGAAGAAGGGGGGCTCTCTCCCCCTTGCTTCCGGTGGCGCCGGAACACCGCCAAAGGCCATCATCATCACCGCGATCTTCACCAACACCGCCGCCATCTTCACCAACACCTCCACCAACTCTTCCTCCCTCTATGCAGCGGTGTAACCTCTCTCTTACTCGCTGTAATCTCTACTTAAACATGGTGCTCAACGCTATATATTATTCCCCAATGATGTATGGCTATCTTATGATGTTTGAGTAGATCCGTTTTGTCCTAATGGCTATTTGATGATCGTGATTGGTTTGAGTTGTATGTTTTATTATTGGTGCTGTCCTATGGTGCCCTCCGTGTCACGCAAGCGTGAGGGATTCCCGCTGTAGGGTGTTGCAATACGTTCATGATTCGCTTATAGTGGGTTGGTGAGTGACTGAAACACAAACCCGAGTAAGAAGGATTGTTGCGTATGGGATAAAGGGGACTTGATGCTTTAATGCTATGGTTGGGTTTTACCTTAATTAATCTTTAGTAGTTGCGGATGCTTGCTAGAGTTCCAATCATAAGTGCATATGATCCAAGTAGAGAAAGTATGTTAGCTTATGCCTCTCCCTCAAATAAAATTGCAATAATGATTACCGGTCTAGTTATCGATTGCCTAGGGACAAATAACTTTCTCATAACAAAAAGCTCTCTACTAATATTTACTTTATTGCATCTTTATCTAAACAGCCCCTAGTTTTTATTCTCATGCTCTTTATTACCTTGCTAACCTATCCAAAAACACCTACAAAGCAGTTCTAGTTTCATACTTGTTGTAGGTAAAGGAAACGTCAAGCGTGCGTAGAGTTGTATCGGTGGTCGATAGAACTTGAGGGAATATTTATTCTACCTTTAGCTCCTTGTTGGGTTTGACACTCTTACTTATCGAAAAATGTTGCGATCCCCTATACTTGTGGGTTATCAATACCTTTTTCTGGCGCCGTTGCCGGGGAGTCATAGCGTGGCGTGAATATTCTCGTGTGTGATTGTTTGCTTTATCACTAAGTAATTTTTATTTGTTGTTCTTAGTTGTTCTCTATCTATAGTTATGGATATGGAACGCAAAATACCAAAAAAATTAGCTGTACTTGCTACTCATGAGGATGGGGTAACTCCTAAAAGCCTCGATTCTCATTATGTGAAAGATATTATGTACTACTTTGATAATCCTGAGAAAGCTCCATTCAACTTTATAATGGGAGACACGTTGGATCAACATGAATACTTTAGGGATTATCGCTCGACACAAAAAGGGAAACTATTATGGGATCAATTTATTATATTGCGTTGGTATGCTTGGAATCTATGCTTGAGATATGATATTACTTGTTGGTCTAGGATGGAGGCTCCACACCTCCCCTTTTCATGCAAAGTTAACGATAATGAAACCTTAGCTTCTTATTCTAATGTTATATATGATTACTATGATGTGGAACAAATAGAAGAATTTGTTGCTTTTAAGGCTGCTTATGAAATTGAAGCTTTGTTTGAAAAGTATGAAGCTTTTGATGATGATGGTTATAGACCTGAAAATCTTGTTATGCTTAGATACTGCTATGAAAATTATAAATACAATTACTATATTAATGCTTTTATAAAGAAAGTCTCCGCTATCCAAGAAGAGACTAATATTTTGCAGGAAGCTATGAAAGAAGAAATTGATGAAACTGTGAGCTCATTGAATGAAAAAGATGATGAGGAGAGCGAAGAACGAAAGGAGGAAGAGCGGATTAGCAACCCGTGCCCACCTTCTAATGAGAGTAACCCTCCAACTCATACATTATTTAATTCCCCTTCGTGCTTACCGAAGGATGATAGCTATGATGACTGTTATGATCCCTATGATTCTTTTGAAATATCCCTTTTTGATGATGCTTGCTATGCTTGTGGCCAAGATGCCAATATGAATTATGCTTATGGAGATGAACTTGCTATAGTTCCTTATGTTAAACATGAAATTGTTGCTATTGCACCCACGCATAGTAGTCCTATTATCTTTTTGAATTCTCCCAGTTATACTATATCGGAGAAGTTTGCACTTATTTAGGATTATATTGATGGGTTGCCTTTTACCGTTGCACATGATGATTTTGATAGATATAATATGCATGTGCTTGCTGCTCCTACTTGCAATTATTATGAGAGAGGAACTATATCTCCACCTCTCTATGTTTCCAACACGATAAAATTGCAAGAAACTGTTTATACTATGCATTGGCCTTTACTTTGTGTGCATGAATTGTTCTTTGATGACATGCCGATGCATAGGAAGAGAGTTAGACTTCGTTGTTGCATGACATATGTTAGATTGTGCTCACTACTAAATTAGAAATCATTGTTAATTAAAATTGGCTTTGATATACCTTGGGATTCGGGTGGATTCATTACTTGAGCACTATATGCCTAGCTTAATGGCTTTAAAGAAAGCGCTGCCAGTGAGACAACCCGAAAGTTTTAGAGTGTCATTTATTTCTGTTGAGTGCTTTTATATGTTTAAAAACAAAAAAAATAAAGAGGGGAACCTAAAAACTTTTCAAAAAGGAAAGTGAAAGTGAGAGAGACAAGCATTGTTGAAGTGAGAGAGCTCCTTGAAATTTGTTCATGCTCACGGAAACTTTGTGAATCTTGATTACATAAACTTTTCATCAAAAATAATTATCCCCTTGTACAATTCCATTGTATTATAAAAATAATGTGCCAAGGTTTGCCTTTAGCATGTTTACAATGCTTGTTGGTTTGTACGGTGCAGGACAGAAACTTTGGCTGTAGTGCACGATTTTACATTTTTAACTGGAACGTCAATTTGTTCTGATTCCTTTGGCACTGTCTTGATATATAACTTGTTTATTTTTCCTAATTTTGGTATAAGTTTTGGGGTACCAGAAGTATGGTGGATGTTCAGATTGCTACAGACTGTTCTGTTTTTGACAGATTCGGTTTTTGATGCATAGTTTGCTTGTTTTGATGAATCTATCAATATATATCAGTGTATTAAGCCATGGAAAAGTTATATTACAGTAGACGCAATGCAAAAACAAAATATTAATTGGTTTGCAACAGAACTTAGAGTGGTGATTTTCTTTATTATACTAACGGATCTTACCGAGTTTTATGTTGAAGTTTTGTGTGGATGTAGTGTCTAACCGAGGATGTTTCGATGCGAGAAGAAGGAAGAGAGGCAAGAGCTCAAGCTTGGGGATGCCCGAGGCACCCCAAGTAAATATTCAAGGAGTCTCAAGCGTCTAAGCTTGGGGATGCTGGGGAGGCATCCCCTCTTTCTTCAACAAGTATCGGTATGTTTTCGGATTCGTTTCGTTCATGCATTATGTGCAAGTCTTGGAGCGTCTTTTGCAATTAGGTTTTTACTTTTCTTTTTATGCACCATGCTGGTATGAGATAGTCCTTGGTTGATTTATAGAATGTTCATTGCACTTCACTTATATCTTTTGAGTGTGGCTTTATAGAATGCTTCATGTGCTTCACTTATATCATTTGAAGTTTGGATTGCCTGTTTTTCTTCACATAGAAAACCGCCATTTGTAGAATGCTCTTTTGCTTCACCTATATTTGTTAGAGCGTGGGAACATCTTTTGTAGAAAGAATTAAACTCTCTTGCTTCATTTATATCAATTTAGAGAGATGACAGGAACTGGTCATTCACATGGTTAGTCATAAGATCCTACATAAGCTTGTAGATCGCTGAATATGATATGTTTGATTCCTTGCAATAGTTTTGCGATATAGAGGTGATAATATGTAGGAGGTACTAGTAGATGGTTATGTTCAGTGAGGATGTTGGTGTTAAGGTTTGTGATTCCCAAAGCATGCACGTATGGTCTACTAACTATGTAACCAAATTGGCGCGCATTGTATTTTGATTGTTTATCTTTGCGTGAAGGTCGGGGGCGCGCGATGGTTAACTCCTACCAACCTCCCCCCTAGTAGCATGCGCGTAGTACTTTGTTTCGATGACTAATAGATTTTTGCAATAAGTATGTGAGTTCTTTATGACTAATGTTGAGTCCATGGATTATACGCACTCTCACCCTTCCATCATTGCTAGCCTCTTCGGTACCGTGCATTGCCCTTTCTCACCTCGAGAGTTGGTGCAAACTTCGCCGGTGCATCCAAACCCCGTGATATGATACGCTCTATTACACACAAACCTCATTATATCTTCCTCAAAACAGCCACCATACCTACCTATCATGGCATTTCCATATCCATTCCGAGATATATTGCCATGCAACTTTCATCATCATCATCATATTCATGATTTGAGCATTTATTGTCATATTGCTTCGCTTGATCATAAGATAGCTACCATGATGTTTTCATGGCTTGTCTGTTTTTTGATGTCATTGCTATGCTAGATCGTTGCACATCCCGGTACACTACCGGAACGATTCATATAGAGTCATATCTTTGTTCTAGTATCGAGTTGTAATATTGAGTTGTAAGTAAATAGAAGTGTGATGATCATCATTATAGAGCATTGCCCCATAAAAAAAAGGGAAAGGCCAAAGAAGCCTAAATAAAAAAGGGGGCCAAAGAAGCCCACCAAAAAAAAGATAAAAGAAAAGGGGCAATGTTACTATCTCTTTTTCCACACTTGTGCTTCAAAGTAGCACCATGTTCTTCATATAGATGGTCTCCTATGTTGTCACTTTCATATACTAGTGGGAATTTTCATTATAGAACTTGGCTTGTATATTCCAACGATGGGCTTCCTCAAATGCCCTAGGTCTTCATGAGCAAGCAAGTTGGATGCACACCCACTTAGTTTCTTTTGTTGAGCTTTCATACACTTATAGCTCTTAGTGCATCCGTTGCATGGCAATCCCTACTCCGCACATTGACATCAATTGATGGGCATCTCCATAGCCCGTTAATTAGCCGCGTTGATGTGAGACTTTCTCCCTTTTTGTCTTCTCCACATAACCTCCATCATCATATTCTATTCCACCCATAGTGCTATATCCATGGCTCACTCTCATGTATTGCGTGAAGGTTGAAAAAGTTTGAGAATACTAAAGTATGAAACAATTGCTTGGCTGACACTGGGATAGGCATGAGGGGTACCTTGTGTTAAGAAAAGGGAGCATACAAGACTATATGATTTTGTAGGGATAACTTCCTAAAGCATTGATGTTTTGAAAGACATGATTGTTTGTTGGGATGCCCTAAGTATTATTGTTTTTATGTCAAATGATAGACTATTGCTTTGAATCACTCGTGTCTTAATATTCATCCATGGTTATACATATGATCAAGATTATGCTAGGTAGCATTCCACATCAAAAATTATTCTTTTTTATCATTTACCTACTCGAGGACGAGCAGGAATTAAGCTTGGGGATGCTGATACGTCTTCGTCGTATCTATAATTTTTGATTGTTCCATGCCATATATTCACTTTCATATACTTTTTGGCAACTTTTTATATTATTTTTGGGACTAATATATTGATCCAGTGCCAGTTCCTGTCTGTTGCATGTTTTTTGTTTCACAGAAACCCAATATCAAACGGAGTCCAAACGGGAAAAAACGGACGGAGATTTTTTTGGAATATTTATGATTTTTGGGAAGTAAAATCAACGCGAAACGGTATCCGAGGTGGGCGCGAGGTAGGGGGGCGCGCCCTACCCCCCCAGGCGCGCCCCTGGCCCTCATGGTCCACCCGTAAGGCAGTTGGTGCTCTTCTTCTGGTGCAAGAAAGATAATTTTATAAGAAAGATCTGGGCGCAATATTCACCCCAATCGGAGTTATGGATCTCCAGATATAAAGGAAATGGTGAAGGGGTAGAATCAGGGAACGCAGAAATAGAGAGATAGATCCAATTTCGGAGGGGCTCTTGCCCCTCCCAAGCCATGGGAGCCAAGGACCAGAGGGGAAACCCTTCTCCCATCTAGGGAGAAGGTCAAGGAAGAATAAGAAGAAGGGGGGCTCTCTCCCCCTTGCTTCCGGTGGCGCCGGAATGCCGCCGGAGGCCATCATCATCACCACGATCTTCACCAACACCGCTGCCATCTTCACCAACACCTCCACCAACTCTTCCTCCCTCTATGCAGCGGTGTAACCTCTCTCTTACCCGCTGTAATCTCTACTTAAACATGGTGCTCAACGCTATATATTATTCCCCAATGATGTATGGCTATCTTATGATGTTTGAGTAGATCCGTTTTGTCCTAATGGCTATTTGATGATCGTGATTGGTTTGAGTTGTATGTTTTATTATTGGTGCTGTCCTATGGTTCCCTCCGTGTCGCGCAAGCGTGAGGGATTCCTGCTGTAGGGTGTTGCAATACGTTCATGATTCTCTTATAGTGGGTTGGTGAGTGACTGAAACACAAACCCGAGTAAGAGGGATTGTTGCGTATGGGATAAAGGGGACTTGATGCTTTAATGCTATGGTTGGGTTTTACCTTAATGAATCTTTAGTAGTTCCAATCATAAGTGCATATGATCCAAGTAGAGAAAGTATGTTAGCTTATGCCTCTCCCTCAAATAAAATTGCAATAATGATTACCAGTCTAGTTATCGATTGTCTAGGGACAAATAACTTTCTTGTCTCAAAAAGCTCTCTACTAATATTTACGTTATTGTATCTTTATCTAAACAGCCCCTAGTTTTTATTCTCGTGCTCTTTATTACCTTGCTAACCTATCCAAAAACACCTACAAAGCACTTCTAGTTTCATACTTGTTGGAGGTAAAGCAAACGTCAAGCGTGCATAGAGTTGTATCGGTGGTCGATAGAACTTGAGGGAATATTTATTCTCCCTTTAGCTCCTCGTTGGGTTCGACACTCTAACTTATCGAAAACTGTTGCAATCCCCTATACTTGTGGGTTATCAACCCCTAATCCAGGACTCCCTAACATGCACACACACACACACACACCCACACACAATTCTATTTTTAGTTTTTAGTTTTTTCTGTTTTTTATACAAATATTTTAGATGATTAATTAATTAGATTAGATTAATGTCAAATAGTATATAGAAATGTTAGAAATGCTAGTTATATAGAAATATTAGAAATATTAGAAATGTTAGTTTTAGCTAGATGAATTAGATTAATTTCAAATTGTTAGACGATGATCAATTTTTTTAGTTTCTTATAATTTTAGTTATAGAAATTTAGAATTTGCATATAAGAAATCATAATCCAATCATTTAAAAAATGTTACTTTTGCGGTGTATAGTATTTGCTCTCGATGATGCCCGGCCCGCATCCTCGCCGGAGCCCCGTTCGCGACGATGTCCTGCTTCACAGAACCCATGTCCGGGACTGGGTTCCGCCGGGCTGGCACTAGGAGGTGCTACCTTCACGGGCTCGCCACTTGGTGAGGAACCAGGGTCCCGTAGTCGACCCTGAGCTCCTTTGGTGGCGTTCCCGTGGTCCACTTTCGATGCAGAGGGAGCCGGCCCGCCGGAGGTGGTGCGTCACCGTGTGAGGGAGCAGGACGAGCACGTCCGTCGCTACATGGCTGCTATGGACGTCAGGTTCTCCAATACCTGGTAGGTTCTTTGGGGAGATGACCGGAGCTATGATCCTGTGATGGTTCCTTCTCTTTGGGTGTCCACCACCCGCGCCTCAGGAACCGCGAGTGGCCTAGATTATCCTGTAGTATTTGATCTTTATTAGCTAGCTAGCTAGTGATGTATTCGATATATAATATTTGAGAAAATGTATTCGAGATTATATATTATTCGACATGATGCATATTATGTACTATGATTCAGGATTTCCTTATTGATTGCATGCATGCATTGTAATTTGAATACTAAATTGTTTTACATTTCTTTTGAATTAGTTAAATTAAAGTTATGGCGGACAATACCGACAGAGAGAGAGAAGAGGCCCTGTTCGAGATCATACGCTCCCCCGCGGGCTAGATGATCGAAATGAAGAAGATGATGGCTCCCAATATCTGAACAATACCGGGGAGGGTGATGATATGATATTCGATCGCGACGACCGAATTGATGAATTCATGGACGACTATGATTATGATGGCGAAGAAAATGTTGATCTTGAAATAACAGAGACTGGCAAGGTATATTTATATAAGCAGGCATCTGGTGATCATCACATGTTTTAAATGATTTGAAGATATATTAACCAATTGATCTTTCTTCTTTCAGCCCTCCGGATCAAGCAAATCTTCTACAGGCAGAGTGCGAGGCCCGGGCAAAAAGTTGAAGGAGGGCGTAAAGTACAACATTGATGCCATGAAAACTAATGGCAAACCACTAGCACCTAAGAACATTGCGAACAAGTTTGTTCGTCAGTGCGGAGTTCTTGTGAAGGACCAACTCCCAATCTCCCTTCAAGAATGGAAAGAGCTAGCAAAGAAACGTCCAGATCTTACTTTTGTTGACGATAGAGCAAAAACTCTGCTTTGGGAAAAACACATGGAACATTTCACCCTACCAGATCATTTGACAACTGTAGATGTGGAGAAAGTCAAGAATGCTGCTCTTAGGAAGATGGCAATTGCATTCAACAACTACAAGAAAACTGTATGGGACAACTACGTCAAAGGAGGAAAGAAGACTCCAGAATTCAAGGGAACACTGGAGAATCAAAGAGAACACTGGCCCGCTTTCGTGAAATTCAAGGAATCAGAATTATCTAAGGAACGTTCCAGAAAAAACAAGGCCAATGCCGCAAAAAAGGAGAAATTCCATAGGCTAGGGACAAGTGGCTACGTGGTGGCAATGCGTAAGTGGGATAAGTCTGAGCAAGAGATGCAGGCTGCACAGGTCACTCCAGTTACATTGAGGTGCCCCCCAGGTGTAGAACTTGGTTCTATGCGCATGGGGTGCGTTGGACCCAAAGACAGGCCAGGTTTCGAAGACGGCATGTCTTAAAGGAGCCGATGTTAAGTTACTTGAAGCAATATAAGATGCTCGAAAGGGGGTGTTCACGCCCAGCAGAGAGAACGAAGAGCTTACGCGTGCCCTGGGAAATCCTGAACACCCGGGAAGAACACGAGGCAAGGGCATTGTTCCGAAGTATGAGGGCTTTTCGGACTGGAATGCGGACTATAGAAGCCGTGCGAGAAGGAATATGGAGGAGGAGAAGAAGAAGAAGATGGAGGATGAGCAGATTAAGCAGGAAGCAGAACGCCTTCAAGGCCTAGAATCAGCGCACACGGACTTGGCACTCAAATTTCAGCGGCAGCAGCAGCAGATCGACTCACTTAGCTAGGAAAGGGAGTCTCAACAGCAGCAGCAGCAACTAGCGGATGATCCAGCATTGGATAGCACTGTCCCAACCATGCCGAGAAGCAGCGTGGGTTCCGCCCCGGGTGACGCACTACTGGATAGATACCCTGTGGATGACATCATGGAGAACACTAACTGTGAGCTACACTTCAAAATAAAGAACATATCTGTGAAGGTGGCAGACGTCGTTGCTTATACAAATCCCCCCGGAGCAACCTTCCATTGCAGCCCGATTCTAACCTTCGTGGTTGATGAGGTGGTGGACCAATATTCGGGGCTACAGCTTGACATTCCTGGAGGTGACGAGGAGCACACACTGGGAGAGGCCATACATCATATCATCCTATGGAGAAAGGATTGCATCATCTTTCGAAGGCCACCCACCGCGTCAGCTAGAACTTGACATTCCAGGAGGTGACGAGGAGCAGACGACTCCCACTCCTCCAAGTCTGGCACAGCTTCAGGCCACTCCTCCTGCTTCAAATCAACCAACACGTGAGGCCACTCCTCCTGCTTCAACTCAGCCAACGCGTGAGTCCACTCCTCCTCCTCCAAGTCCACCAACACGTGCCACTCCTCCTCCAAGTCCGACACCACGTCATCCTTCTCAGCTACCTCAGCAATCGCGGAAGAGAGCCGGCGCAGCTATGGTGTGTAGTGCTACAAGTGAAGGTAGTACAGGAGGTACAGGCGGAGGCAAGCGATTTCAAAATGGTCCAAGCCTCGGGCCTCTTCCGCGGACGGCTTACGACATGACCGAGGAGCAAAATGAAGCCATAGTGAAGGCCCAAGTGGACGCCCATTTTGTACCGAAACCGCCACCGCCACCAAGGGAGAAATTGCCTAAGGATAAGATTTACCACTTTATTCATATGGCTAAAGCTCCAGCCCCCAAGCCTGTTGACTCAGACTATGAGCACCAAATCAGGAAGGCACATCGAGCACAACAAAAGGAGTCGAGCTCGAGCTCGAGCCAAGCAGCTGGCCAAAAATGCGGGAAAACCATTCCCCAGCTAGGAGAATAGGAAGCGCAATCGATCCCCACGCTTGTTGTACCAACACATGAGAGTATCAGTGTCGGTCAGCTGGTAATAACCGACGAGCATAGAAGGCATGCTGAAATGCTCGGTATCACTGTTGGCCAACTCCTCGAGATTGAGCTCATGTCTCCGCTTAGAGAGGAGGATATAAAACCGAAATATGTCCACGGCCAACCTTTGGTCAAGCCTGAGGAGATCAAGAACCTCCCAATGAGAATGTATGAATTGCATGATTGGTACATGAAAATTACCAAGAGTTCCAATCAAGAGTCCCTCATGGTGAAAGTCAAGGAAGAGCATTACTTCCATAAGCTAGCTCTGACTGTTGAGTATTCAGAATTATGGCAGTTATTCAATCAAGAGGCACTCAACAAAGCTCTCGTCAGTCGCTATTGTCTGTAAGTGATTTCTTTCAGTTGCTATTGTCAGTCTCAAGCTAGCTGTAGTGCTCATTGATCGATCATTACCTGTAATTGTCCTCACTATATTCTTTTCTGTGGTATTATGCAGGATGAAGATGTATGAAATGAAAAAGTTGGACACTGTGGCATTAGGTTCATTGACCCAAATACCATTAAGATACATGGACATATGCATGGTATAAAACAATGTGGAGAAAAACATTCTAGAGTTCTTGAAGCGCCTCAATACCAATAAAGATATACTACTTCCTTACGACTTCCAGTGAGTCACACTGTCTTGTACGACAATTTCTGTTTTTGCTTACTAGCTAGCTAGATGTTAAAAAACATGCCCGCTTAATTAAGACATGCAAACGTGTGCGCATGCATTTACCATTGGATCTTGTTAGTCGTTAAAGTTGACAAAGGAACAGTTGAAGTACTGGACTCGCAACTTAAAAAACAAAGTGACTACTCAATCTTGAAGGGGATAGTCGACAGGTAATTTCAATCATTATTAACTATATGTCAGCCTCTTTAGTTCATCATTTCCTGATATAACCTATTTAATAACTCGTTTATTCATTTTCTTTGCCAGTGGGCCGGGCTTGGGCAAAGTTCAGGAAAGTGGTTCCAGGCGAATGGAAAGAAAAGTTGTATTGGTTTCGACCCAAGGTATAATTAATTAAGTAGTACTAGCTATCTACCATCTCTTTAATTCTAGTTTCAATACCATTAATTAACATGCTTGATTAATTATTATTTGATTAAATTCTATTCTCGTAAAGGCCCTGAAGCAGGTGAAGGGGACTGAAGTGTGTGCATACTACGTTTGCGAAAATATTCGCATGATGGCGTCCGAAAGGACCAAATCTGATAGACATCTATGGGTATATTTGATAGAATACTATTCACAATTTTTACATCATTATATATATCTAGTCACACAACTAATACACATGCATATTGATCTCCTTCTTAACAGTTCAATGAGGTGCGGGAGCAGCTCGTACCAAAGGAGCGCATACGAGCACTTCAAGAGGAAATAGCGGGATTTTTGCTCGACCAGGTCATAGATCCCAATGTAGAGTACTATCACCCGCTACTGCTCCCATGAACCACTCCCAATTCTCATCGTGCTCCGAAGGCACCAGGGCAAATGCCACTGGCTCTGAAGGTAACATGTTGGAGAAATTGTATATATACCTAATTGTAAATATATATATGTGTATGTGTGTGAATAATGGTGGTTGTGAGACTTTCGATTGGTGTTACCAACCGGTACTAGAGTGCTCCCCACCCCCGGAGTTGGCACGTGCCACATGGTGGCCCTTTAGCGGCGGTTCGTGTAGAACCGGTACTAAAGGGGGGGACATTTAGTCCCCACCCTTTAGTGTCGGTTACAGAACCGGCACTAAAGGGCCTTACGAACCAGTGCTATAGCCCGGTTCTGCACTAGTGTCTTAAGAGCATTATCCTTGACCAATGGCTCTATAACAGGCTTATCCGGATCCTCCTCTAGTGGTAGGGTGAAATTTGCATTCAGCGCGGTCCAAAGATCATCTTTCTGTCTATTGTTGACATAAGACACTTGAGGGTCTTTGCTCTTAGGCTTATTCCACTGGTGGATGCTAATCGGGATCATGTCCCTAACAAGAACCCCCGCACTGAGCAGAAAATGCTTCCTTGGTCCGGTTGGGTTCAATCAGTTGGCCATCGTGCGCGATTGCTGTGATCGTGAACCTTTCATCCTGGCGCAACGTTTTCTTCGGGCCTCATCTCGTTACCGAAGTTTGGCTCGATCCGAAGGGCTAGAAAAGAAGAAAGAAGAGAGTTAATATGTGTACATACCAAAAAAATTAATGCATCAATTAGCTAGTCAACAAAGGCTAAATTAATAATATATATACCTCGCCGGACTTTGCAACAGCTCCTTGCTCCATTCCGTCACCGGAACCGTCATCACGGTCTCCTTCTTCCACCGGCATTCCATCACCGGAGCCATCATGATCATGTCTTTTCACCTCCATTGGTCGATCATCGGAGCCTGCTTCATCCTCTCCTTCCAGACCATCGGTGTCATTGAAAAACGACAACACTACATCAGCTCCTCTGCGCATGATGTCCCCCAACAACTCTTCTTCTTCTAAGTCTCTTTGATGATCCATAGTTTCTGCAAATATTACAACATGACAATTAATATGCAAACATGTGAGATGGATATATTAGTGGCAAACATAGACGCTTCTACAGTTTGGGGTGGCCTCGACGACACTTCTAGGGTTTGGGGTGGCCTCGGCAATGCTTGTAGGGTTTCGAGAACTTTGTACCATCATGCCTCGGTTACTTCCGTCATGCCCCTCGACGACCCTCAACCCTCGAACCCTTAGCGACCCTCGACCCCTAGGCGTTCCTCGACGCTCGACCCCTCGACAACACTCGACCCTCGAACCCTTGGCGACCCTCGACGCCTCGATGACCCTCGCCCTTCGAACTCTCGGAGACCCTCGAGCCCTCAGTGACCCTCGACCCTCTACCCTAGTTCCCGACCCTCGACAGCTTGGCGATCCTCGACACCCTCGTTCCCAATAAAAATAAAGAAGAGGAAGAAGAAGAAAAAAAGAGGAGAAGAAGAAAAAAAAAGAGGAGAAGAGGAAGGAATAGAGGAGAAGAAGAAAAAATAGATTATTTTTTCTTCTTCTCCTCTATTCCTTCCTCTTCTCCTCTTTTTTTTCTTCTTCCTATTCTTATTTTTTTCACGTCCCCCCTCATGTCATTTCCGACGTCCCCCCTCATGTCATGTTCGACGTCCCCCCTCATGTCATGTCTGACGTCCCCCCTCATCTTGATGTTATCGGGGAGGGTGTAGACGATAACAACGCTCGCCCCCTCATCACATGTCCGGCGTTCCCGGCCCCCTCATGTCATGTCGATGTCGCCCCTCACTTTAACAAAAAACTACCTTAGAAAAAAGACTTGCTTCGCCGTGGGTGCTCGGTGCGACGTGGACTCGGTGCAAACACTTTATGAAAATGCGGTGGTGACCGGGATGGGCGGTTTTCTTTTCCTTCTTCATTTTTTCCTTCGTTTTTTCTTATATGTTTGTTTTTGTTTTCACTCTACATTTTCATACATATGAAAAAAATGAAGTTTCTATACAAAATTGCACAACTTTTATGAACAAAAAAATCTATGGACAAAAAAAATCATACATCAATATATCCATGATTCATACATATGAACATATCGGGCGTGGCGACAGCGGCCAGACAGGGAGGAATAAGAGGAGAGGAGGGGATCAGGGCCGACGGCGCTCCCAGCAAGGACGCAGGGCGCGGCAATGAGATCGGTGTAAGGTGCGGCGACAGTGTTGATCAGTGCAGGGCGCGGGGACGGCCATGAGGAGCACGGTGTCGGCATGGCGCAGGGCGACAGCGTCGAGGAGCACGGCGTCAGCGTCGGAGCACAGGACAACAGCGACGAGGAGTAGGGCGTCGGCGTCGGGGCGCAGGGCGATGGTGACGAAGACGAGGAGCAGGGCATCGGCGTCCGCAACAAGGAGTAGGGTGTCGGTGTCGGGGCCCAAGGCGGCGTCGGTGTTGGGGAGATTGAGAAACTACTGAAAATTTCCCAAGTGCTTTCTTATAAAGCCAGCCCTTTAGTCCCGGTTGGTGGCACCAACCGGGACCAATGCCCCCCTTTAGTCCCGGTTGGTGCCATCAACCGGGACCAAAGGTCTCTTTTCAGCAGCCCAAACGGCAGGAAAAGGAGATCTTTGGTCCCGGTTGGTGGCACCAACCGGGACTTGATACGTCCATTTTTCATCATGCTTTTATATCGATATTTATTGCATTATGGGCTGTTATTACATGTTATGTCATGATACATATGGCTATTCTCTCTTATTTTACAAGGTTTAACATGAAGAGGGAGAATGCCGGCAGTTGGGATTCTGGGCTGGAAAAGGAGCAAATATTGGAAATCTATTTTGCACAGCTCCAAAAGTCCTGAATCTCCGCGAAAGTCATTTTTGGAATTAATGATAATTATTCAGCGAAAGAAGTACCAGAGGGGGCCCACACCCTGGCCACGAGGGAGGGGGGGGGCGCCCACCCTTACAGGGCGCGCCCCCTGCCTCGTGGGCCCCCTGGTGGCCCTCCGGTCCCCATCTTCTACTATATGAAGTCTTTTACCCTGGAAAAAATCATAAGCAAGCTTACGGGACAAAACTCCGCCGCCACGAGGCGGAACCTTGGCGGAACCAATCTAGGGCTCCGACGGAGCTATCCTGCCGAGAAAACTTCCCTCCAAGAGGGGGAAATCATCACCATCGTCATCACCAACGATCCTCTCATCGGGAGGGGGTCAATCTCCATCAACATCTTCACCAGCACCATCTCCTCTCAAACCCTAGTTCATATCTTGTATCCAATATTTGTACCAAAACCTTAGATTGGTACCTATGGGTTGCTTGTAGTGTTAATTACTCCTTGTAGTTGATGCTAGTTGGTTTATTTGGTGGAAGATCATATGTTCAGATCCTTAATGCATATTAATACTCCTCTGATTATGAACATGAATTTGCTTTCTGAGTAGTTATGTTTGTTCCTGAGGACATGGTTGAAGTCTTGCTATTAGTAGTCATGTGAATTTGGTATTCATTCGATATTTTGATGAGATGTATGTTGTCTCTCCTCTAGTGGTGTTATGTGAACGTCAACTATATGGCACTTCACCATTATTTGGGCCTAGAGGAAGGTATTGGGAAGTAATAAGTAGATGATGGGTTGCTAGAGCGACAGAAGCTTAAACCCTAGTTTATGCGTTGCTTCGTAAGGGGCTTATTTGCATCCATATGTTTCATGCTATGGTTAGGTTTACCTTAATACTTCTTTTCTAGTTGCGGATGCTTGCAATAGGGGTTAATAATAAGTGGGATGCTTTTCCAAGAAAGGACAGCACCCAAGCACCAACATATCAAATTATCAAAGTAACGAACGCGAATCATATGAGCGTGATAAAAACTAGCTTGACGATAATTCCCATGTGTCCTCGGGAGCGCTTTTCTCATTATAAGAACTTGTCCAGGCTTGTCCTTTGCTATAAAAAGTATTGTGCCACCTTCCTGCACCTTATTTACTTTCATTGCTTATTACCCATTACAAATTATCTTAACACAAAACTATTTGTTACCTACAATTTCAGTGCTTGCAGAGAATACCTTACTGAAAACCGCTTGTCATTTCCTTCTGCTCCTCGTTGGGTTCGACACTCTTACTTATCGAAAGGACTACGATAGATCCTCTATACTTGTGGGTCATCAAGACTCTTTTCTGGCGCCATTGCCGGGGAGTGAAGCGCCTTTGGTGAGTGGAACTTGGTAAGGAAACATTTATATAGTGTGTTTAAATTTTCTGTCACTTGTTACTATGGAAACTAATCCTTTGAGGGGCTTGTTCGGGGCATCTTCGCTCCGACCAGTAGAGAAAAGAGTTGCTCCTCAACCTACTAAACCTACTGAAAATGTTTACTTTGATATTCCTTCGGATATGATAGAGAAACTGCTAGCTAATCCCTTTGCAGGAGATGCAACATTGCATCCCGATTTACACCGTATCTATGTAGATGAAGTTTCTGGATTATTTAAGATTGCAGGTATGCCCGATGATGTTGTTAAGAGGAAGGTCTTCCCTTTATCTTTGAAGGGAGACGCATTGACATGGTATAGGATATGTGATGATATGGGATCTTGGGACTATAAATGATTGAAATTGGAATTTCACTAGAAGTTTTATCCTATGCATCTTGTTTATTGTGATCGTAATTATATATATAATTTTTGGCCTCGTGAAGGAGAAAGCATCACTCAAGCTTGGGGAGGCTTAAGTCAATGTTATATTCATGCCCCAATCATGAGCTCTCAAGAGAAATGATTATTCAAAAAAATTACACTCGGCTTTCTCTCAATGATCGCACCATGCTCGATACTTCTTGTGCTGGTTCCTATATGATGAAGACTATTGAATTCAAGTGGGACTTATTGGAAAGAATTAAACGCCCTCTGAAGATTGGGGTTCCGACGATGGTAAGGAGTCAGGTATGACACCTAAGTTTGATTGTGTTAAATCTTTTATGGATACCGATGCTTTTCGTGGATTTAGCACTAAATATGGACATGACTCTGAGGTAGTAGCTTCTTTCTGTGAATCATTTGCTACTCACGTAGATCTCCCTAAGAAGAAGTGGTTTAAATATAATCCTCCCACTGAAGTAAAAGTAGTTGCACCTATTACAGTTGAAGAAAACACCATCACTTATAATGATCCTATTGTTCCTACTACTTATGTTGAGAAACCACCTTTCCCTGTTAGGATGAAGGATCATGCTAAAGCTTCAACTGTGGTTCCTAAGAGTAATACTAGAACATATACACCACCCGAGAAAATTAAAGTTGAACCTGGTATTGCTATGGTTAAAGATCTCTTGGCCGATAATATTGATGGGCATTGTCGGTGTCAAAACCGGCGGATCTCGGGTAGGGGGTCCCGAACTGTGCGTCTAGGCGGATGGTAACAGGAGACAAGGGACACAATGTTTTACCTAGGTTCGAGCCCTCTTGATGGAGGTAAAACCCTACGTCCTGCTTGATTAATATTGATGATGTGTGTTACAAGAGTAGATCTACCACGAGATCAAGGAGGCTAAACAATAGAAGCTAGCCTATGGTATGATTGTTGTTCGTCCTATGGACTAAAGCCATCCGGTTTATATAGACACCGGAGAGGGCTAGGGTTACACAGAGTCGGTTACAATGGTAGGAGATCTACATATCCGTATCGCCAAGCTTTCCTTCCATGCCAAGGAAAGTCCCATCCGGACACGGGACGAAGTCTTCAATCTTGTATCTTCATAGTCTTGGAGTCCGGCCGATGATGATAGTTCGGCTATCCGGACACCCCCTAGTCCAGGACTCCCTCAGTAGCCCCTGAACCAGGCTTCAATGACGACGAGTCCGGCGCGTATATTGTCTTCGGCATTGCAAGGCGGGTTCCTCCTCCGAATAATTTATGGAAGATTGTGAACACCAGGATAGTGTCTAGCTCTGCGAAATAAATTCCACATCCCACCGTAGAGCGAATGATATTTACACAAGTTCAATCTGCTGACGTATTTGGTGGCGTGACGTCACACCACTACCAAGCCTTTACTTGAATCGTTTTTATTATACCACCTCAGGGTATTTAGCGAAGCGGTTTCCTTGGCATGCCTTGTCGAAGCAGAGATCGTGTTCCCCTTATTCCGGGATTCTCATAAATACGGACGTGGGTAACCCAACCGTGCACGTCGCCACGCCCCCTCCATCGAAGGCGGGTTCCAAACGGTCACGGGGATGGCTCTTGGTATTCTTCCTCTTTATAATGAGACCAAGGCCCGTTCTTTTTCTTCAATTCTCAATCGAATCCGCCCCTCGCCCCGAGTTCCAACACCCAGGGCTCCAGATTCGGGTACCTTCGACCTTCGACAATGTCCGGCTCCGACCTACGAGGCCGGTGGATGCCCTCTTCCGTCATGGAAGAAGACGTGCTAAAGCTGAGAGACGCCAGGTACTTGACCTACGAGATTTCGCATAGGTTGCCTGCCCGAGCGCAAGCTATTCCTACTCCCGAGCCCGGCGAGAGCGTCGTGTTCGTGTCTCACCTCCGTCGGGGTTTAGGCTTCCCGATGGATCCCTTCGTGAGGGGGCTCATGTTTTACTATGGGCTGGAATTCCATGACTTGGCTCCCGAGTCCATCCTCCACATCTCATCATTCATTGTCGTCTGCGAAGCCTTCCTCCGCACTACCCCTCACTTCAGCTTGTGGCTCAAAACCTTCAACGTGGAGCCGAAGATGATTGAGGGGCGTCAGGCAGAGTGCGGCGGGGCGGTTATAAGCAAGAGGGCCGATGCTCCATGGCCCGAGGGCTCTTTTCAGGAGGAGCTCGGCTTGTGGCAACAGGAGTGGTTCTATATCACCGCTCCCAGGGGCAGCAGGCAGAGGCCGCCGCCCGTCTTGCGCTCGGACCCTCCACAACGGCTGACGTCATGGGTCAACAAGGGGCTTAACTGGGGGCCGTCCAAAAACGTACCCCTGTTGCAGGACCGGATTCGAGGCCTCCAAAAAAGGGAGATTAATCTGGTCGTAGTGACACAGGTTATGCTGATCCGACGCCTTCTGCCCTGCAAACATCGCCCCCTCCGCCTGTGGGAATTTAATCCGGAGGGGCCACGAGCTCTCCAACACTTCATGGGTTTGACACCCACGGAGATGTACAAACTGTTCTTCGGATCGCAAGAGATGCGTCCGGACTTGACCGAGGACGCTGGCCTAAGCTGCAATCCCCCGGATACTCAAGTAAGTAGCCATGTGTCCGGACATATTGTCCATTTATTTATCATGGGTTTGCCTTTTAACCAGCTATCCCTTGGACAGGAGTGGATAGCCCAAGCAAAACTGATACGGTGTCCGGCCCCCCTCCCTGAGACCACGCCGGATCCCGTGTTAGTCAAAATGTTGGAGTTTGCGCCTTCGGAGGAGAGCGAAGGGGGGCACAGGGAAACTACCACCTCTGCCAAGGAGGCCTTCAATAAGGGGGGAATCGAGAATCCCTCCTTCCAGGGGGAGAAGAGGACCGCTTCTAAAGACCTGGAGGCCAAGGCCTCAAAGCGGGGAAGGAAATCTGCGCCGGAAGGTCTTGTGCCGGGAAGAGCCCCGGCCGCATAGTCTCCCCAGAGGAGTCAGCCCTCCAGCGAGCCGTAAGTAAAAAGGTGGAATTTTGTAATAGGGGACGCCCCTGTATTATTTCCAAAGGTAACCGAAGTTTTCACCTTGTAGTTCGGATCTCAGCCCATCTCAGCAGAGCTCATCTTTGGGGGACCTTCATCCGGAGATGATGGGGAGCGAGACGCCTCCATCTGCCACCCCGTTGGGCGGGGCGGACGACCCTGAGGTGTCGTCACGGAGGGTCTCCCCGAGTCCGGCAGGGCCGGAGAGTTCAGCACCCATTGGAGTACGGCCGGTGGAGCTGCAGGATTTGCTCAAGAGGGCGTCTATCTCAGAAGATCACCGCACATTAATGAGTATGGTGATTGAGAGGATCTCATCCGCCAAAAGCGGGTTGTATGAGGCCGTCGGAAGTTTGATGACGGGGTTTGAGGTACGCAAAAAATGACATACCTTTTGACAGTTTTGCACATGGAGTGCGCCCTGTATAGATAGTAGCCCCTGAGACTTGGTATGCTGTCGAAAGCGACAGCGTGCCAAGGATCATAATCTCAGTTATAGAATGTCGCCTTTCCTATGCATGTGGCGGAACGTTCGGTGGCCAGCCGGACTGATGGAGTTGCCGAACTGAAGAGGCAACTCGATGTTGCCGATGCGGACATCGCGCTGGTCAATAAACGACTTAACGAGTCGCAAGGTAGGTGGTTGCTCCGCGGTTGCCTAGTAAGGGAGCTGATGCCCGTTCCTTACAATTTGTATGCTTGATGCAGATGGCGCCGCTGCTGTGGAAGACCTTCGAGCAGAGCTTGCTCGAGCCAAGGAGCAAGCCAGGAAAAGTGATGCGGCTGCCTCGAAGGCAGCGGAAGAGTTAAAAGCCGAAAAGGTTGCTCACTGCCGAAGCAGGGAGGAGATGGCCGGAATGGCCGCGAAATTAAAAGATGCTGCCGACCGCTATGAGGTTCTTGAAAGAGAACACCGAGCGGAGCAAGAGGACCTGAAGAAGGCCGCCGCCGAAGCCAAGGATGCCCGTGGTGCGATGCGGGCTATGAAGGAGGAACTGCGTCAGGCCGGAGACATTGCGGCTGGAAAGCCCTTTCTACTGCGTAGGAAGTTTACGGATCCGAAGTATGCTTAGTTGGGCCAATTGTGTGGTGCGGAGGATCCTTATCTGGATTTGGCGGCGAGTGCGGCGGACGTAGTCGTGCACTTCCGAAGCAAGAAGGATCACGAAATGGAAGAGCTTTTCTGGTCTCAATTCCATAGTCCGGAGCGTCCACTCCCGTTGGCTGATCGGCTGGCTGAGTGGGCTGAGCTGAATAGATTGTCCGGACTTGCCATGACGGATGTGGTCGCTCATCTGTGGCCGGAAAGGCCCAAGCCGAAGAGTTATTTTGGCTTGTTGCAGCAATTCCTTGGGGCGGTGCCGCATATCAAGGCGATGAAGCAGTCGGCATGCATAGAAGGTGCACGGATGGCTCTCGCCCGTGTGAAAACATACTGGGCGGAGATGGATGCCACCGCTGTTGCATCCCGGGGTTCGACAAAAGCCGATTACCCGCCGAGCACTATTTTGAGGAAGTCCTGCAGGGCGCTCGTTTAATAGATTCGCAGTGCTCGAAAGATGTTATGTTTAAATGACATGTATGATTTCTGAGATCATGTTTATAATGCAACGGCTTTTTATACTTGTGCGTTCAAGTATTGAACTATCTCCTGTGCGGCCGTATATGTATGAATAACCTGAAAGTTGCAGTCTTTGGCTTCAGCCCCCACGCACATGGTGCGGGGGTGTTTGCAAAAAAGAAAAGCGCTTTTTTACACTTAATCCAATGTCTTGGTCCTTTGAAGGAGGTGATAGCATAGCAAACTAGGCAACCGGACTATAATGCTTTATCACTTTCACTTAGCCATAGGAGCTCGATGGTGGCCCTACTACATAGCCCCTAGAGGCACCGCGCTCTCCGAACTCGGGGCGCGTATGTGCCTGACCGGGAAGCGGTCCTTTGTCAAAGCGGAGGAATTCTAAACATTCCAATAGTCGATCGAGTGGTTGACCAGTCTCTCGCTATATCATGACAGTCAGTTTTCGGCTTTCTCTACTGAGGTGCTCGCCCGGCCGAACCGGGGCACAATCACAGTAGTTCTCCTGGTGTCGCGTTAGCCGATGGAGTGGAACGTAAGGCAGCAAAACACAGGAGCCGGGCAAACCCAACATTTGACCAAAGACATGATTCGGAGCTGATGCATATAAGACCTAACTCGAGACACCGAACACTCCCAGAGGTGTTCGGTCTTTATGATACCGGGCAGAACAATGCCCTAAGCCCCTAGTGTCCAGGTACAGGCGGGAACTTCTGACGCGGCCGATGCCAAAACGCCAGCCTCCTCCTCGGTTATGGTAGAAAACCGGGGGATGTGTATCAACAAGAGACAGTAAGATAGGTTTACGCAGGGTCTTAATCTGAAAAGAATCCTTGCAACGGGTCCCTGCTGCACGTATGCGCCTGTGTCTCTGTTGTGCTGTATCCTGGACGGGTGTAGCACGTGCTTCATCTGTAAAAGAGAAGGACTTAGTTTGGGAGAAATATCGTGCAAAAGTTGTATTTAAAATAAAGTATAATTTGGAAGATGAATAAAGTTGAGCTTTATTGGCTCTCATCGTTTATACGCGCGGCCCCTTGTAAAGGGGTATGCGGCTGAGAAGCCCCTTGTTTATTTACGCCGAACTCGCCTAACCGTGTCCGAGGTCTGAATGACCTGTTTTTAGGGGCTTTGACCTGCAAGGTCGGATTAATGTGTGGCTGTCAAGGCGGCCTCATGTTCTCCATGGTCGAGGAACACTCGGAGTTACTCTTTAATGATATTATGCCGCGTGGACCGGGCATTTGAAGCATAAGAAAAGCGTGATGTGGTATTGCGTTAAAGCAGTCGAAAGCTTCGCGTCCCAGTAGTGTTTGAGGGCCACTGTTAGATGGGGCGATATGGAGAGTGAGCTTTTCGCGACGGAGGTTGTCGGATGAACCGAACACAACTTCTAGTGGTATAGAGCCTGTACAATTGGCTTAAAGGCCTGGCGTCACTCCTTTGAAGGAAGTGCTGCTACGGCAAATTTTGGTAGGGTCTATCCCCATTCTGCGGACGGTGTCTTGGTATGGCAGGTGCCGCACTGTGTTTTCGTGTTATCACATGAAGTGAGTTCACTGTTTTGACTTCTAGTGGGAAAGTCTTCTGTTTTCCGGCGTGCTGCTTGTGGGGTTCGTCGTCGTCCTCGCTTGGTGTGTCGAGCCCCTTGCGTTCGGCGTTAAGTCGGCCGGACGGCTTGAAGACCCAACAATCTCTGTGGGTATGGTTTACAGGCTTCCCGGAGGTACTATGTATTTGACATAACCTATCCAGAATTTTGTTTAGGTTGTATAGCTCGTCGCTGTTGTCCTTGAGGGGCAGTGTTTTATTATTTGGCCGAGAGCTTTTGAATCCGGCGTTGACCGCCGTGCTATTTGGGCCATTTTCCTTATTCCGGCGCTGATCTTTTCTGCGTCGTGATTTCCCATTTCCATCCCTTACTTCGGATGTACTCGGGTCGCTGGTGCTGCATCTAGCCAGCCACCTGTCTTCCGCCGTGCAAAAGCGGGTCATGAGGCTTGTTAGTGCGGCCATTGTTCTTGGTTTTTCCTGGCCGAGGTGTCTGGCGAGCCATTCGTCTCGGACGTTGTGCTTAAAGGTTGCTAAGGCTTCGGCATCCGGACAGTCGACTATTTGGTTTATTTTGGTGAGGAACCTGTTCCAGAATTTGCGTGCTGACTCTCCAGGCTGTTGAGTTATGTGACTTAAATCGTCTGCATCCAGAGGGTGGACATAAGTCCCCTGAAAATTTGCTCGAAACGCATCCTCGATCTCTTCCCAACTTCCAATGGTATTTTCTGGGAGGCTTTTGAGCCAATGCCGAGCTGGCCCTTTGAGCTTGAGGGGTAGGTATTTTATGGCATGGAGATCATTTCCTCTGGCCATATGTATGTGTAGGATATAATCCTCAATCCAGACTCCGGGGTCTGTTGTTCCGTCATATGCCTCTATGTTTACGGGTTTGAATCCCGCTGGAAATTCATGATCCAGTACCTCGTCGATGAAACATAGTGGGTGTGCGGCGCCCCTTTATTTGGGTGTGTCGTTGTCTTCAAACGCTCGGCGGGTTGTGTTGCTTCCTGGAGTCTTCATTTTTGGCCCATAGATAGACCTGACCGGGTCATCCTTTTTCCAAGGATCTTTATGCTAATCGTGTGCCGGCTTGTGTGCGGCGCCCCTTGCTGCTCTTAGCCTGTCATCAGGTCGTCTATCCGGCCAGGCGGCCTCTTTCTTTTTTGACTGCGGGGGCTCTAAGGCCTCCTCGTCGAATTCGGGCAACAGCTTGCGCTTCGGGTAGCCCTTTGCCTGGCGACTAGCGCCATATTTATCTGCGGTATTGAGTACTTTGCTCCATCTCATTCTGAGTGCGTGCTCCGCTGTTTTGAGCTTACGCTTTTGCTTCTTCAAACTTCTTGCAGTAGCGACGAGCCTTTTATGAAGGTTCTTATGCTCTGGTGATGTGTTCGGCGTGAGGTCGTCTAGGCTCTTGTTTTCACCGGGGATGGGTTGCTTGTCCAGTTCATCATATTCGGATGGTTGCTTGGTGGCATGTTCGCCGTCCACTGCTTCGCCCTGCTCTAGGGCCGGGTCCGTATGGGTGCCGTTTTTATCGAGGCGGGACTTCGGGCGGCGCTTGCGGCGCCGTTTTGGTTGTTTGTTGGGGGAGTTGTCCTTCGCCATGTCCCGTTGTTCCTCATTATCGCTTCCTTTTGGTGTATCCACCATGTATATGTCGTGAGTTGGGGTGGCTTTCCAGTGCCCGATAGGCGCTGGTTCTTGGTCGCCTCCGGCATCGTCGTCCATACCGTAGATGTCTTCGGAGTCGATGTCTAGCATGTCGGTTAGATCGTTGACAGTGGCTACTAAGTGGGTGGTGGGTGGGCGTTGAATTTCTTCGTCGTCCGCATCCCAACCGTCCTGACCGCAGCCCGGCCAAGGCTCTCCTGATAACGAGATACTTTAGCAAACTCAAGATGTCGCCCAAAGGTGAATGTTGAAAGATGTCCGCGGCGGTGAACTCCACGATCGGCGCCCAACCGGATTCGATTGGAGGGGGCGCGGGAGGCTCGGAGTCCGGCGAGGAGTCCGGCTCCTCGGAGTCACGGGCTTCATGAGGGACAAGATCAGTGTTCGGCTCTATCGCCGTAGAGGTTGCAGCCCCCGAAGCGGTGTCTAGACATCCGTCCTTGATCTGCGCAGTCGGCTCCGAATCGAAGATCGGAGCAGACTCGAGTGCGGCCTCCAGGATACTGTCCGGCTGCAGAGCTAAATCATGCTCGTCACGACAGTGTGGCACGCTCGTCTGTGGCTCGAATCCATCGAGGATCAAGTCCCCGCGGATGTCAGCCGTGAAGTTCAAACTTCCAAATCTGACCTGACGGCCAGGGGCGTAGCTTTCGATCTACTCCAGATGGCCAAGCGAATTGGCCTGCAGTGCAAAGCCGCCGAATACGAAGATCTGTCCGGGGAGGAAGGTCTCACCCTGGACTGCGTCGTTGATGATGATCGAAGAATCCATCGAGCCTATCGGTGACGACACAGAGGAACTCTCAATGAAAGCACCAATGTCGGTGTCAAAACCGGCGGATCTCGGGTAGGGGGTCCCGAACTGTTCGTCTAGGCGGATGGTAACAGGAGACAAGGGACACGATGTTTTACCCAGGTTCGGGCCCTCTTGATGGAGGTAAAACCCTACATCCTGCTTGATTAATATTGATGATGTGTGTTACAAGAGTAGATCTACCACGAGATCAAGGAGGCTAAACCCTAGAAGCTAGCCTATGGTACGATTGTTGTTCGTCCTACGGACTAAAGCCATCCGGTTTATATAGACACCTTAGAGGGCTAGGGTTACACAGAGTCGGTTACAATGGTAGGAGATCTACATATCCGTATCGCCAAGCTTGCCTTCCACGCCAAGGAAAGTCCCATCCGGACACGGGACGAAGTCTTCAATCTTGTATCTTCATAGTCTTGGAGTCCGGACGATGATGATAGTTCAGCTATCCGGACACCCCCTAGTCCAGGACTCCCTCAGGCATGTTATTTATTTTTGTGATGAAGCTGCTAATATTGCTAGACCCGATGCTAAGATACATAGACCTGTTGTAGGCATGCCTGTTATTTCTGTTAAAATAGGAGATCATTGTTATCATGGCTTATGTGATATGGGTGCTAGTGCTAGTGCAATACCTCATTCCCTATACAAAGAAATTATGCATGACATTGCACCTGCTGAGATAGAAGATATTGTTGTTACAATTAAGCTTGCCAATAGAGATACTATTTCACCAATTGGGATTGTTAGAGATGTTTAAGTCTTGTGTGGGAAAGTCAAATACCCTGCTAATTTTCTTGTTCTTGGTTCCCCACAAGATAGCTTTTGTCCCATTATATTTGGTAGACCCTTCTTGAATACTGTTAATGCTAAGATTGATTGTGAAAAGGATGTTATGACAATTGGCTTGGGGGATGTGAAACATGATTTTTGCTAAGTTCCGCAAACAACCCCATGATAAAGAATTTCCTAGTAAGGATGAAATTATTGGTCTTGCTTCTATTGCCGTGCCCCCTACTGATATGTTAGAACAGTATTTGCTACACCATGAAAATGGTATGTTTATGAATGAAAGAAGGGAGATAGATGAAGTATTCTTTAAACAGGGTCCTATTTTGAAACACAACTTGCCTGTTGAAATCATAGGGGATCCTCCTCCACCCAAGGGTGATCCTGTGTTTGAGCTTAAACCTTTACCTGATACTCTTAAATATGCTTATCTTGATGAAAAGAAGATATATCATTTTATTATTAGTGCTGACCTTTCAGAGCGGGAAGAGGAAAGATTATTGAAAACTCTAAAGAAGCACCGTGCTGCTATTGGATATACTCTAGATGATCTAAGGGCATTAGCCCCACTCTATGCCAACACAAAATTAAATTGGACGAAGATGCCAAACTAGTTAGAGATCATCAACGATGGTTAAATCCTAAGATAAAAGAAGTGGTAAGAAAGGAAATACTAAAGCTCCTTGAGGCAGGTATAATTTATCCCGTTGCTGATAGTGAGTGCGTAAGTCCTATCCATTGTGTCCCTAAGAAGGGAGGTATTACTGTGGTCCCTAATGATAAAGATGAATTGAACCCGCAAAGAATTATTACAGGTTATAGGATGGTAATTGATTTCCGTAAATTAAATAAAGCTACTAAGAAAGATCATTACCCTTTACATTTTATTGATCAAATGCTAGAAATACTATCCAAGCATACACATTTCTGCTTTCTAGATGGTTATTCTGGTTTCTCTCAAATACATGTGTCAGTGGACGATCAAGCAAAGACTACTTTCACTTGCCCTTTCGGTACTTTTGCTTATAGATGTATGCCTTTTGGTTTATGTAATGCACCTGCTACCTTTCAAAGATGCATGATGGCTATATTCTCTGACTTTTGTGAAAAGATTTGTGAGGTATTCATGGATGATTTCTCTGTTTATGGATCCTCTTTTGATGATTGCTTGAGCAACCTTGATCGAGTTTTGCAGAGATGTGAAGACACTAGTCTCGTCTTGAATTGGAAGAAGTGCCACTTTATGGTTAATGAAGGCATTGTCTTGGCGCATAAAATTTCTGAAAGAGGTATTGAAGTTGATAAAGCTAAAGTTGATGCTATTGAAAAGATGTCTTGTCCCAAGGACATTAAAGGTATATGAAGTTTCCTTGGTCATGCCGGGTTTTATAGGAGGTTCATTAAGGACTTCTCTAAAATCTCTAGGCCTCTAGCTAATCTATTACAAAAGGATATTCCTTTTGTCTTTGATGATGATTGTGTAGAAGCATTTGAAATACTTAAGAAAGCTTTGGTCACTGCACCTATTGTTCAGCCATCTGATTGGAATTTACCCTTTGAAATTATGTGTGATGCTAATGATTATGTTGTAGGTGTTGTTCAAGGGCAAAGAGTTGATAAGAAATTAAATGTTATCCAGTATGCTAGTAAAACTCTTGACACTGCCCAGAGAAATTATGCTACCACTGAAAAAGAATTCTTAGCAGTCGTATTTGCTTGTGATAAGTTCAGACCTTATATTGTTGATTCTAAAGTAACTATTCACACTGATCATGCTGCTATTAAATATCTTATGGAAAAGAAAGATGCTAAACCTAGACTTATTAGATGGGTTCTCTTCCTACAAGAATTTTATTTTCATATTATTGATAGAAAGGGAGCTGAGAACCCCATTGCAGACAACTTGTCTAGGTTAGAGAATGTTCTTGATAACCCACTACCTATTGATGATAGCTTTCCTGATGAACAATTAGCGGTCGTAAATGCTTCTCGTACTGCCCCATGGTATGCTGATTATGCTAATTACATTGTAGCTAAATTTATACCACCTAGTTTCACATACCAACAAAAGAAAAGGTTATTTTATGATTTAAGAAATTACTTCTGGGATGACCCACACCTTTATAAAGGAGTAGATGGTGTTATTAGACGCTGTGTACCTGAGCATGAACAGGAACAGATTCTACGCAAGTGTCACTCCAAGGCATATGGAGGACACCACGCTTCAGATAGAACTGCACATAAGGTATTGCAATCCGGTTTTTATTGGCCTACTCTCTTCAAAGATGCCCATAAGTTTGTCTTGTCTTGTGATGAATGTTAGAGAATTGTTAATATTAGTAGACATCAAGAAATGCCTGTGAATTATTCTCTTGTTATGGAACCGTTTGATGTTTGGGGCTTTGATTATATGGGATCGTTTCCTGCCTCTAATGGATATACACATATTTTCGTTGCTTTTGATTACGTTACTAAGTGGGTAGAAGCTATTCCAACTAGTAGTGCTGATCATAACACCTCTATTAAGATGCTTAAAGAAGTTATCTTTCCGAGGATTGGAGTCCCTGGATACTTAATGACTGATGGTAGTTCACATTTTATTCATTGTTGTTTCCGTAAAATGCTTGCTAAGTATGATGTTAATCATAGAATTGCATCTCCATATCACCCATAGTCTAGTGGTCAAGTAGAGTTGAGTAATAGACAACTCAAATTAATTTTGCAAAAGACTGTTAATAGATCTAGAAAGAATTGGTCCAAGAAACTTGATGATGCATTATGGGCCTATAGAACTACATATAAGAATCCTATGGGTTTGTCTCTGTATAAAATGGTTTATGGAAAAGCATGTCACTTACCTCTCGAACTTGAACATAAGGCATATTGGGCTATTAAAGAGCTCAACTATGATTTCAAACTTGCCGGTGAGAAGAGGTTATTTGACATTAGCTCACTTGATGAATGGAGAACCCAAGCCTATGAGAATGCCAAGTTGTTTAAAGAAAAAGTTAAAAGATGGCACGACAAAAGGATACAAAAGCGTGAGATTAACATAGGTGATTATGTGTTGCTATTCAACTCTCATTTAAGATTTTTTGCAGGAAAACTTCTCTCTAAATGGGAAGGCCCTTACGTTATCGAGGAGGTCTATCGTTCTGGTGCCATAAAAATCAACAACTTCGAAGGCACAAATCCAAAGGTGGTGAACGGTCAAAGAATCAAACATTATATCTCAGGTAATCCTATAAATGTTGGAACTAATATTATTGAAACCGTAACCCTGGAGGAATACATAAGAGACACTTTCCAGAACATTTCAGACTCCAAAAAGGAATAGGTATGTGGTACGGTAAGTAAACCGACTCCAAAACAATTCTAATAGCATTTTTTCTCCATTTTGGAATATTTAAGAAAATAGGAAAATAAGAAGTAGTCCGGGAAGGACATGAGGCGTCCACGAGGGTGGAGGGCGCGCCCTACCCTACTAGGCACGCCCCCTACCTCGTGGGCACCTCGTGTGCTCTCCGGACTCTATTTTCTTGCACGATACTTCTTTCGGTCGGTAAAAATTCATTATATAATCTCCCGAAGGTTTTGACCACCGTATCATGCAAAAATATCCTGTTTTCATTTTGAGCTGTTTTTCTGACAGATCTAGAGCACCATGACGTCTTCAAGCGTTCCCAAGGACAAGTTTTTTGAGAGGGTCATCAACCCCTATCTCGCGGAGGTGCTGCATCACCCTCAAACCATTGAGATGCGTGAGCGGGTGCTGCACATCCACGATGTGGAGGGACCAAGGAGTACTGGAAGCATGGAGACAAAGCTTGAAGCAATGGAACAACAAGTTTTCAAGTGCCAAGGGATGGTGGAGTGCGGACTTAACGCCGACCAGATGAGGATTGCGGAATTCACCAACAACCACAAGCTCGATGCCAAGAACATTGGGGAGGCCATCTTCAAGCTTCATGAGAAAATCGAGCACCTCCAAGCCCAGATCTATGACCTGCAAAACCAAAACTATGAGGATGAGTTTGGTTACAGATTTGAGGATCCCGGAGACTCGATCATCCTTCTATGATGGTGAGCCTATGCCTTGGAAGATGGACGACAAGCCTACATCATCAACAACTCCTTCTTCACCACCTGTGAGGACATAATCACATGGGTATGGGCACTCCCCTTGGCAACTGCCAAGCTTGCGGGAGGTGCCCCGGTATCGTATCACCATCACACTCCTATCTTTACCGTCTTTCTTAGTTCGATTGTTTTGGTAATATCTTGATCTAGTAGAATAAAGCTTTGGTTTGAACTAGTTTTGAGGTTTGCTTTGTGATCTCCCTCTATGTAATCGAGTCCATGAGCTATATATAATAAATATTAGTGTTGAGTCAAGGGCTTTGCTATCTTGCTTTGATCTTGACAAAATAGAAAGAATAAAAAGAAATAAAAGAGTTCATATTGATCTTATGGATAGTAATGACTTCACACATAAAGAGTATGATACATAAAAGTTGTTGAGAGTTGGCAAACATAATTTTGGTCATCGTTGCAATTAATAGGAAGTAATAAAGAAAGAGAGGTTCTCACATATAAATACACTATCTTGGACATCTTTTATGATTGTGTGCACTCATTAAAGTATGACATGCTAAAGAGTTGATGTTGGACAAGGAAGACAACATAATGGGTTATGTTTTCTCACATCTGAGTTCAAGTATATTGTCATGGATCATTCAAACATGTTGAGCTTGCCTTTCCCCCTCATGCTAGCCAAATTCCTTGCACCAAGTAGAGATACTACTTGTGCTTCCAAATATCCTTAAACCCAGTTTTGCCATGAGAGTCCACCATACCTACCTATGGATTGAGTAAGATCCTTCAAGTAAGTTGTAATGTTGCATGCAATAAAAATTGCTCTCTAAATATGTATGACTTATTAGTGCAGAGAAAATAAGCTTTATACAATCGTGTGATATGGAAGTAATAAAACCGATAGACTGCATAATAAAGGTTCATATCACAAGTGGCAATATAAAGTGACGTTCTTTTGCATTAAGATTTTGTGCATCCAACCCTAAAAGCACATGACAATCTCTGCTTCCCTCTGAGAAGGGCCTATCTTTTATTTTTTGTCTTTCACATTATGCAAGAGTCAAGGTGATCTTCACCTTTCCATTTTTATTTTATCCTTTGGCAAGCACCTCGTGTTGGAAAGATCCTGATATATATCCAATTGGATGTAAGTTAGCATGGGCTATTATTGTTGACATTACCCTTGAGGTAAAACATTGGGAGGCAAGACTATAAGCCCCTATCTGTCTCTGTGTCCGATTAAAACTCCAGAACCATAAGTATTGCGTGAGTGTTAGCAATTGTAGAAGACTAAATGATAGTTGAGTATGTGTACTTGCTGAAAAGCTCTATTTTTGACTCTTTCCGATGTTATGATAAATTGCGATTGCTTCAATGACTGAGATTATAGTTTTTTAGTTCTCAATGAAGTTTCTGAACCATACTTGACATTTTGAATAGCTTGTTACTTGAGCATAAGTAATCATATGACAAATTATATATATGTTGTTGTTATAAGAATGATCATGATGCCCTCATGTCCGTATTTATTTTTATCGACACCTCTATCTCTAAACATGTGGACATATTTTTCGATATCGGCTTCCGCTTGAGGACAAGCGAGGTCTAAGCTTGGGGGAGTTGATACGTCCATTTTGCATCATGCTTTTATATCGATATTTATTGCATTATGGGCTGTTATTACACGTTATGTCATGATACTTATTGCTATTCTCTCTTATTTTACAAGGTTTAACATGAAGAGGGAGAATGCCGGAAGGTGGGATTCTGGGCTAGAAAAGGAGCAAATATTGTAAATCTATTCTGCACAGCTCCAAAAGTCCTGAAACTCCATGAAAGCCGTTTTTGGAATTAATGATAATTATTGAGCGAAAGAAGTACCAGAGGGGTGTTGGAAATATGCCCTAGAGGCAATAATAAAATGGTTATTATTGTATTTCCTTGTTCATGATAATTGTCTATTATTCATGCTATAATTGTATTGACCGGAAACCGCAATGCATGTGTGAATACATAGACCACAACATGTCCCTAGTGAGCCTCTAGTTGACTAGCTCGTTGATCAATAGATGTTTATGGTTTCCTGACCATGGACATTGGATGCCGTTGATAACGGGATCACATCAGTAGGAGAATGATGTGATGGACAAGACCCAATCCTAAGCATAGCACAAGATCGTGTAGTTCATTTGCTAAGAGCTTTTCTCATGTCAAGTATCATTTCCTTAGACCATGAGATTGTGCAACTCCCGGATACCGTAGGAATGCTTTGGGTGTACCAAACGTCACAACATAACTGGGTGGCTATAAAGGTGCACTACAGGTATCTCCGAAAGTGTCTGTTGGGTTGGCACGAATCAAGACTGGGATTTGTCACTCCGTATGACGGAGAGGTATCTCTAGGCCCACTCGGTAATGCATCATCATAATGAGCTCGATGTGACTATGTAGTTAGTCACGGGATCATGCATTACAGAACGAGGTATTGGGATACCAACAATCGAATCTCGGGCAAGTAACATAACGATTGACAAAGGGAATTGCATGCGGGATTGCTTGAATCCTTGACATCGTGGTTCATCCGATGAGATCATCGTGGAACATGTGGGAGCCAACATGGGTATCCAGATCCCGCTGTTGGTTATTGGCCGGAGAACGTCTCGGTCATGTCTGCATGGTTCTTGAACCCGTAGGGTCTACACAGTTAAGGTTCAGTGACGCTAGAGTTGTTATGGGAAATAGTATGTGGTTACCGACGGTTGTTCAGAGTCCCGGATGAGATCCCGGACATGCTGAGGAGCTCCGGAATGGTCCTAAGGTGAAGATCGGTATATTGGACGAAGGGTATTGGAGTCCGGAATTGTTCCGGGGGTACCAGGTGATGACCAGCGTGTCCGAAAGGGGTTTCCGAGGCCCCGGCAAGCGTTGGGGGCCCTTATGGGCCAAGGGGAGAGGGCACATCAGCCCACTAAGGGGCTGAGCGCCCCTCCCAACCCATCTCACATAACCAGGAGAGGTGGGGGCGCCACCCCTAGGGCAGCCGCCCCTCCCAGCTTGGGGGGCAAGTTTCCTAGGGGGTGGGGGCGCCCAAACCCATCTAGGGTTTCCCCTGTGGCCGCCGCCCCTCCCCTAGGGAACCCTAGGGCACCTCCCCCTCCTCCCTTCCCCCTATATATAGTGAGGGAGAGAGAGGGCAGCCGCACCCCTTCCCCTGGCGCAGCCCTCTCCCTCCTCCAACACCTCCTCCTCCTCCGTAGTGCTTGGCGAAGCCCTGCCGGAGAACCACGAGCTCCATCACCACCATGCCATCGTGCTGTCGGAGTTCTCCCTCAACTTCTCCTCTCCCCTTGCTGGATCAAGAAGGAGGAGACGTCCCCGGGCTGTACGTGTGTTGAACGCGGAGGCACCGTTGTTCGGTGCATAGATCGGATTCGGCCGCGATCTGAATCGCTTCGTGAACGACTCCACCGATCGCGTTCTTGTAACGCTTCCGCTTAGCGATCTTCAAGGGTATGAAGATGCATTCCCTCTCTCTCTCATTGCTAGTCTCTCCATAGATTTATCTTGGTGATGCGTAGAAAATTTTGAATTTCTGCTACGTTCCCCAACAAGGGGGCCCACACCCTGGCCATGATCGAGGGGGGTACCCACCCTTACAGGGCGCGCCCCCTGCCTCGTGGGCCCCCTGGTGGCCCTCCGGTGCCCATCTTCTGCTATATGAAGTTTTTACCCTAGAAAAAAATCATAAGCAAGCTTACGAGACGAAATTCCGCTGCCACGAGGCGGAACCTTGGCGGAACCAATCTAGGGTTCTGGCGAAGCTGTCCTGCCGGGGAAACTTCCCTCCGGGAGGGGGAAATCATCACCATCGTCATCACCAACGATCCTCTCATTGGGAGGGGGTCAATCTCCATCAACATCTTCACCAGCACCATCTCCTCTCAAACCCTAGTTCATCTCTTGTATCCAATCTTTGTACCAAAACCTCAGATTGGTGCCTGTGGGTTGCTAGTAATGTTGATTACTCCTTGTAGTTGATGCTAGTTGGTTTATTTGGTGGAAGATCATATGTTCAAATCCTTAATGCATATTAATACCCCTCTTATTATGAAGATGAATTTTCTTTGTGAGTAGTTATGTTTGTTCCTGAGGACATGGGTGAAGTCTTGCTATTAGTAGTCATGTGAATTTGGTATTCGTTTGATATTTTGGTGAGATGTATGTTGTCTCTCCTTTAGTGGTGTTATGTGAACGTCGACTACATGACACTTCACCATTATTTGGGCCTAGAGGAAGGCATTGGGAAGTAATAAGTATATGATGGGTTGCTAGAGTGACAGAAGCTTAAACCCTAGTTTATGCGTTGCTTCGTAAGGGGCTGATTTGGATCCATATGTTTCATGCTATGGTTAGGTTTACCTTAATACTTCTTTTGTAGTTGAGGATGCTTGCAATAGGGGGTTAATCATAAGTGGGATGCTTGTCCAATAAAGTACAGGACCCAAGCATCGGTCCACCCACATATCAAATTATCAAAGTAACGAACACCAATCATATGAGCGTGATGAAAACTAGCTTGACGATAATTCCCATGTGTCCTGGGGAGCGCTTTTCTCATATAAGAACTTGTCCAGGCTTGTCCTTTGCTATAAAAAGGATTGGGCCACCTTGCTGCACCTCATTTACTTTCATTGCTTGTTACCCGCTACAAATTATCTTATCACAAAGCTATCTGTTACCTACACTTTCAGTGCTTGCAGAGAATACCTAACTGAAAACCGCTTTTCATTTCCTTCTGCTCCTCGTTGGGTTCGACACTCTTACTTATCAAAAGGACTATGATAGATCCCCTATACTTGTGGGTCATCAGGACTAAAGGGGGGCATTGGTCCCGGTTGGTGCCACCAACTAGGACTAAAGGCGCCCTTTCGTCCCGGTTGGTGCCACCAACCAGGACTAAAGGCGCCCTTTCGTCCCGGTTTGAGCCACGAAGCGGGACCAATGGCATTGGGCTGGAACTGGCGTGGTACGGTGGGATGTTTAGTCCTACCTTGGTAGACGAGAGGCTTCGACAGTGGTTTATAAGCTGACCACTTTGAGCTCCGGGTCTAAAGTCACATTATCTGCATGTGGGCCTACTAGGCCTTCCGCGGGCCTGAACCCTGGCACATGGGTGCGGTTTCTAGTCGTATTCAGGTCGTGGTGGCCCAGTAGGTGGCATTTTTTTCCAGTTTTTTTTGTTTTATTGTTGCTTTATTTATTTCATTTTGTTTCTATTTTTATTTATTTTACTTTATTTTGTTTTATTTTATTTTGTTTCTACTTATTTATTTTATTAAAGTTTATTTATTTTATTTTGTTTCTACTTATTTATTTTATTTTATTTTATGCTTTTTATCTATTTTATGAAAATTATTTTTCCTTTTAATGTTTTTAACAGAAAATACTTTGATAATTTTAGTTGCATAAATTTTATATAATTTTAGTTTTAATAATACTAGAGGTTTATAAAAGCTTTTTAGTTTATTCCTTTTCCTATTAGAGTTTCATTAAAAATTTCTAGTTCAGTCTTTTTTCTATTAGAGTTTCATTAAAGTTTTCTAGTTCATTCTTTTAGTTTATTATTTTTGCTATTAGAGTTTCATAAAAGTTTTCCAGATCATTCTTTTTTATATTAGTTCATTCTTTGAGCTAAATGACCTAAAATTGAAGATCACTTCAGATGAACTCTGAAGAGGTTGAAAATTGGCATGGTATCATAATTTCACCCACATAGCATGTGCTAAAAAGTTGAGACGGTTACGACAAAAAATGGATGCACTTCGTGTACAAAATGGGCAATCTCTTTCGAAGTATCAGGGTTTCGGATGAAAACTCATCTATTACAAAGGGATTTCATTTTTTGAACATATTTGAACTCCAGACTTTTTGTGTGTTAAAAATGCACCATTAAAAGCCACATCATCGATTTTCAACCCTTTCTGATTTCATTTGTTATTTTTCATGAATTTACTGATTTTTTAGCTAAATGACCCTGAAATTGAAAATCACAACAAATGAACTCTGAAAAGGTTGGAAGTTGGCATGGTATCATCATTTCACCAACATAGCATGTGCTAAAAAGTTGAGAGGGTTACGGCAAAAACATGGATAATCTTCATCGTTTAACATGAGAAAGTCTTCACTTTTTCTTCGCTTGTGTTCTTTGCTTAGTGCGTCGTAACCATGGATAATCTTCATCGTTTAACAGGGTGCTTGGGTCAGCCTTGACTTTGAAGGGAGGAATTTCATGAAAGTTTCATAATCTTCAGACATGTCTGTCTTGCCCTCCACTCCCACGATGTTTCTTTTTCCTAAAAAACTATGTGGCGCTTTGGCTCATCGTATGATGTATTCGCTTCCTTATCTTTTCTTTTTCTCGGTTTGGCAGACATGTCCTTCACATAGAACACCTACGCCACATCATTGGCTAGGATGAATGGTTCGTCTATGTACCCAAGATTGTTCAGATCCACTGTTGTCATTCTGTACTATGGGTCTACCTGGACCCCGCTTCCTGAAAGATTGACCCATTTGCACTGAAACAAAGGGACCTTAAAATCATGTCCGTAGTCAAGTTCCCATATTTCCATTATGTAACCATAATATTTGTCCTTTCCCCTCTTGGTAGCTGCATCAAAGCGGACACCGCTGTTTTGGTTGGTGCTCTTTTGATCTTGGGCGGTCATGTAAAATGTATTCCATTTATCTCGTATCCTTTGTAAGTCAATACAGTCGAAGATGGTCCCCTGGACAACGAGTACATCTCATCACAAACAGTCTTGTCACCTCTGAGACGTGTTTCCAACCAACTGCCGAAAGTCCTGATGTGTTCACATGCAATCCAGTCGTCGCACTACTCTGCGTGTTTGGAGCGCAGATTGTTCTTGTGCACATCGACATACGGGGTCATCAAGGTACAGTTATGTAGAACTGTGTAGTGTGCTTGAGACAAAGAATGCCCGTCCCTACATATAATTCAGTCCCCTCCAAGCATACCTTTTCCAGTCAGTCTCCCCTCATACCGCGATTGAGGGAGACCAATCTTCTTAAGGCCAGGAATGAAGTCAACACAAAACCCAATGACATCCCCTGTTTGATGGCCCATGGAGATGCTTCCTTCTGGCCTAGCACGGTTACGGATATATTTCTTCAGGACTCCCATGAACCTCTCAAAGGGGAACATATTGTGTAGAAATACGGGGCCCAAAACGACAATCTCGTCGACTAGATGAACTAGGACATGCGTCATGATATTGAAGAAGGATGGTGGGAACACCAGCTCAAAACAAACAAGACATTGCGCCACATCACTCCTTAGCCTTGGTATGATTTCTAGATAGATCACCTTCAAAGAGATTGCATTGACGATTGCACATAGTTTCACAATGGCTAATCGAACATTTTCTGGTAGAAGCCCCCTCAATGCAACCGGAAGCAATTGCGTCATAATAATGTGGCAGTCATGAGACTTTAGGTTGTGAAACTTTTTCTCTGGCATATTTATTATTCCCTTTATATTCGATGAGCAGCCAGACGGGACCTTCATACCGAGCAGGCATTCAAAGAAGATTTCCTTCTCTTCTTTGGTAAGAGCATAGCTAGCAGGACCTTCATACTACTTTGGAGGCATGCCGTCTTTTTCGTGCAAATGTTGCAGGTCCTCCCGTGCCTCTAGTGTATCTTTTCTCTTTCCATACACGCCCAAGAAGCCTAGCAGGTTCACGCAAAGGTTCTTCATAACGTGCATCACGTCGATTGAAGAGCGGACCTCTAGGTCTTTCCAGTAGGGTAGGTCCCAAAATATAGATTTCTTCTTCCACATGGGTGCGCGTCCCTCAGCGTCATTCGGAATAGATAGTCTGCCGGGACCCTTTCCAAAGATTACATGTAAATCATTGACCATAGCAAGTACGTGATCACCGGTACGCATGGCGGGCTTCTTCCGGTGATCTGCCTCACCTTTGAAATGCTTACCTTTCTTTCAACATTGATGGTTGGTCAAAAGAAATCGACGATGCCCCAGGTACACATTCTTCCTGCATTTGTCCAGGTATATACTTTCGGTGTCATCTAAACAGTGTGTGCGTGCGTGGTATCCCTTGTTTGTCTGTCCTGAAAGTTTACTGAGAGTAGGCCAATCCTTGATGGTTACAAACAGCAACGCATGCAAGTCAAATTCCTCCTGTTTGTGCTCATCCCACACACGTACACCTTTTCCATTCCACAGCTGTAAAAGTTCTTCAACTAATGGCCTTAGGTACACATCAATGTTGTTGTCGGGTTGCTTAGGTCCTTGGATGAGACCTGTCATCATAATGAACTTCCGCTTCATGCACATCCAAGGAGGAAGGTTATACATACTTAGAGTCACGGGCTAGGTGCTGTGATTGTTGCTCTGCTCCCCGAAAGGATTAATGCCATCCACGCTTAAACCAAACCATATGTTCCTTGGGTCACCTGCAAACTCAGCCCGATACTTTCTCTTAATTTTTCTCCACTGCGACCCGTCAGCGGGTGCTCTCAACTTCCCGTCTTTCTTACGGTCCTCTCTGTGCCATCGCATCAACTTGGCATGCTCTTTGTTTCTGAACAGACGTTTCAACCGTGGTATTATAGGATCTTACGACATCACCTTGGCAGGAACCCTCTTCCTGGGGGGCTCGCCGTCAACATCACCAGGGTCATCTCGTCTGATCTTATACCGCAATGCACCGCATACCGGGCATGCGTTCAAATCCTCGTACGCACCGTGGTAGAGAATGCAGTCATTAGGGCATGCATGTATCTTCTGCACCTCCAATCCTAGAGGGCATACGACCTTCTTTGCTGCATACATACTGTCGGGCAATTCGTTATCCTTTGGAAGCTTCTTTTTCAATATTTTCAGTAGCTTCTCAAATCCTTTATCAGGCACAACATTCCCTGCCTTCCACTACAGCAATTCCAATACGGTACCGAGCTTTGTCTTCCCATCTTTGCAATTGGGCTACAAACCTTTTTTTGATCCTCTAACACTAGTAGAAAAAGGACCTAATATGAGACACATTAGTGCCGGTTCGATTTTGAGCCGGCACTAATGTGTCCATTAGTGACGGTTCCAACGGCCAGCCGGCCATTCTCATAAGTACCGGTTCGTGGCGAACCTTTAGTACCGGTTCGTGCCACGAGCCGGTACTAAAGAGGGTGGTGGCAGGGTGTTGTCAGTCTGGGGCCCGTCCAGCACCTTTAGTACCGGTTCGTGCCACGAACCGGTACTAAAGGTCGACGTACATAAACCCTTCGTCCACCCGAGCCACTCTGTTCTTCCCCTTTCCCCTCACTCCTCTGTTCTTCCCCTCTCTTCCTCGAGCTCCTCACAAATTTTGCCCAAAGTTTGTCAAGATTTGAAGGCCCCCATCCATTCAAATGATCACAAAGGTTAGCAACTTTGTCCTTTCAACTCTCATTGCTAGATTAGCTCTTGCAATGCTTTGTATGGTGATTAATTTGGGAGGAATTATATTTGCTAGTATTTGACTTATATGCAATTTGAGGTCAAAAATAACACTTAGTTTGCATATGTAGGTGTGGTTTACTTAGTGCCTTCTAAATCTCCGTCATAACCACCGTCGATCGCCCGCACCGTCCCATCGCCGGCACCACCTTGTGGTGAGGCTCTTGTTCATGAATGTTTTACACATTACCAAATTGATGTTTGTGTGATTTGGATATATAGTTAATCGTATAATTATCTTACCCGTACGTTGTTTGTTATACATAGTGCCATGGTTTTGATATCCGTCCCCGTCGGCCCTCGTCCTTGTTATGATTCGGATGTGGTATATTTTCTTTTAAAACTAGTTGTTGCATTTTGTGTTTATGACAAATTATGCCCATCAAGTTGACATAGATATTTTTATCTAGGAGGTATGTGAACCAGAAATTCCAACCGACCCTATTGTCGAGAGGTTAAATTTAGTTGAAAGAGAAAATGAGTATTTGAAAGAAAAATTGAAAAGAATTGAGGGGGAGAAGATGGAATTGGAGTTGCATGTTGCCGATGTCATCGATGATCACAAGATCAAGATGGAGAAAATGAGGTTGAAGATTAGAAAGATTAGAAAATATGCCATTGATAGTGTGGCTTGGTATCATTATGCTGTTGGATCAATTGTTACCTTAGTTGTGATCTTCATCGCATTTGTTGTTTCATTTAAATTCTTTAGCTAGAGAGTTATTTGTATGTTGCATTTAATTAAGTGCTGTATATGAACTTTATGTATGAACTTGTATTAATTTGGTCTATTCGGTGTTGTGTAATGAAGATGAGCCGACAATGGATGTATGATGACCGAGGCTCTCCCGAGTTCATTAATGGCGTGCATACTTTTCTGCGGGCCGCTGAGGCAAACAAGTGGGCAGATGGTTTTATGCCTTGTCCATGTGCTGGCTGTAAGAATGGTCACAGTTACTCTTCGTCAAAAACCATTCACGTCCACCTATTTAAGTCCGGTTTCATGCCCCACTATAATGTTTGGACCAAGCACGGAGAAATAGGGGTTATGATGGAAGACAATGAAGAAGAAGAGGACGACGACGGCTATCCTGGCCATGGGTTCCCTGAATACGCCGATACAACAATGGGGGAAGAAGCTGAGCCGGCAATGCGGGAAGAAGCTGAAGAAGAGGCATCAGATGAGCCCGCTGATGATCTAGGTCGGGCCATTGCCGATGCAAAGAGAAACTGTGCAAGTGATCTAGAGAGGACGAAGTTGCAGCGCATGTTAGAGGATCACAAGAAATTGTTGTACCCGAATGGCGAAGCTGACAAAAAAAAGTTGGGCACCACACTTGAATTGCTGCAATGGAATGTAGAGAATGGTGTATCTGACAAGGGATTTGGAAAGTTCCTGGTAATGATAAAGAATATGCTTCCAAAGGACAACGAATTGCCCGAGAGTACGTATGAAGCAAAGAAGGTTGTCTGCCCTCTAGGGTTAGAGGTACAAAAGATACATGCATGCCCTAATGACTGCATCCTCTACCGCGATGAGTACGAGGATTTGAACGCTTGCCCGGTATGCGGTGCATTGCGTTATAAGATCAGTCGCGATGACCCTGGTGATGTCGAGGGAGAGCGCCCCAGGAAGAAGATTCCTGCCAAGGTGATGTGGTATGCTCCTATAATACAACGGTTGAAACGTTCGTTCCAAAAAAAGAGCATGCAAAGGCGATGCGGTGGCACGCAGAAGACCATAAGAAAGACGGAAAGTTGAGAGTACCCGCTGACGGTTCGCAGTTGAGAAAAATCAAGAGAAAGTGCTGGGAGGAGTTTGCAGGTGACCCAAGGAACGTATGGTTTGGTCTAAGCGCAGATGGCATTAATCCTTTTGGGGAGCAGAGCAGCAACCATAGCACGTGGCCTATGACTCTATGTTTGTATAACCTTCCTCCTTGGTTGTGCATGAAGCGGAAGTTCATGATGATGCCAGCGCTCATCCAAGTCCCTAAGGAACCCGGAAACGACATTGATGTGTACCCAAGGCCATTAGTTGAAGAACTATTACAGCTGTGGAATGGAACAGGTGTACGTGCGTGGGATGAGCACGAACAGGAAGAATTTGACCTAAAGGCGTTGCTGTTCGTGACCATCAATGATTGGCCTGCTCTCAGTAACCTTTCAGGATAGACAAACAAGGGATACCGCGGATGCACGCACTGTTTGGATGATACCGACAGTATATATTTGGATAGTTGTAGGAAGAATGTGTACCTAGGACATCGTCGATTTCTTTCGACAAGGCATCCCGTAAGAAAGAAAGGCAAGCATTACAAAGGTGAGGCAGATCACCGGACGAAGCCTCGCCACCGTACTGGTGCTGATGTACATGATATGGTCAAGGATTTGGAGGTAATCTTTGGAAAGGGTCCTGGTAGAAAACCTGTTCCGAAGGACGCTGACGGACGGGCACCCATGTGGAAGAAGAAATCTATATTTTGGGACCTGCCATATTGGAAAGACCTAGAGGTCCGCTCCGCAATCGACGTGATGCACGTGACGAAGAATCTTTGCGTGACCCTGCTTGGCTTTTTGGGCGTGTATGGGAAGACAAAAGATACACCAGAGGCAAGGGAGGACCAGCAACGTATGCACGGAAAAGACGACATACATCAGGGTCAGGCCAGCTACGCTCTTACCAAAGAAGAGAAGGAAATCTTCTTCGAATGCCTGCTCAGCATGAAGGTACCGTCTGGCTTCTCGTCGAATATAAAGGGAATAATAAATATGGCAGAGAAAAAGTTCCAGAACCTAAAGTCTCATGACTGCCACGTGATTATGATGCAACTCCTTCCGGTTGCATTGAGGGGGCTTCTATCGGAAAACGTTTGATTAGCCATTGTGAAGCTATGTGCATTCCTCAATGCAATCTCTCAGAAGGTAATCGATCCAGAAATCATACCAAGGTTGCAGAATGATTGGGTTCAATGTCTTGTCAGTTTTGAGTTGGTGTTCCCACCATCCTTATTCAACATCATGACGCACGTCCTAGTTCACCTTTGCGAAGAGATTAACGTTTTGGGTCATGTATTTCTACACAATATGTTCCCCTTTGAAAGGTTCATGGGAGTCTTGAAGAAATATGTTCATAACCATGCTAGGCCAGAAGGAAGCATCTCGAAGGGCCATGAAAATGAGGAGGTCATTGACTTTTGTATTGACTTCCTTCCTAACCTTAAGCCGATTGGTGTTCCTGGATCGCGGCATAAGGGCAGACTGGAAGGAAAAGGCACACTAGGAGGGCATCAAATAATATGTATGGACGGGCATTCTCTCACTGAAGCACACTACATAGTTCTACAGAATTCCGCCTTGGTGGCTCCGTATATGGAGGAACACAAGAATTTTCTACAGTCCAAACACCCGGAGAAGTCTGACGACTGGATTACACACGAACAAACGAGGACTTTCGCCGGTTGGTTGCAGAAACGTGCCCTAAATGATGGCGATATTCAAAATGACCTGTACTCGCTGTCCCAGTTACCATCTTTGAATATAATGACTTTCAAAGGGTACCAGATAAATGGGAATACATTTTACACGATCGCCCAAGATAAGAAGAGCACCAACCAAAACAGTGGTGTCCGCTTTGATGCAACAACCAACACGAGAAAGGAAACATATTATGGTTACATAGAGGACATATGGGAACTTAACTATGGATCATGTGATTTGAAGGTCCCTTTGTTTCGGTGCAAATGGGTCAATATGACACGAGGCGGGGTAACGGAAGACCCGCAGTACGGAATGACAACAGTGGATCTCAACAATCTTGCGTATGCAAACGAACCTTTCGCCCTAGCCCATGATGTGGCACAGGTTTTTTATGTGAAAGACATGTCTACCAGGCCGAGAAAAAGAAAAGATAAGGAAGCGAATGGATTATACGACGAGCCAAAGCGCAACATAGTTCTTTCAGGAAAAAGAAACATCGTGGGAGTGGATGACAAGACAGACATGTCAGAAGATTATGAAAAGTTTGATGAAATTGCTCCATTCACAGTGAATATTGACCTGAGCATCCACTTAAATGATGAAGATTTTCCATGGCTACGGCGCAAAGGGACAGACGCAAAGAAAAAGTTTCACACCCAAAGATCTGGGATGTGATCGGCTTCACTATCATCACTTTCTTCTGTGTTTCACACCCAGGAGGGAATGTCTGTAATAGTTAGGGTAGTTATGTGTTTTGGCATTTGAGACGCGAAGAAATTTTATGTGTAAACAAATTCTTTTCATGCATTTACTGATTTTTTTCCGGCTAATAAATGACCCTAAAATTGAAAAGCATTTCAAATGAACCCAGAAAAGGTTGAAAGTTGGCATGGTATCATAATTTCATACAAATAGCATGTGCAAAAAAGTAGAGAGGGTTACGGCAAAAACTAGATGCACTTTGTGTACAAAATCGACAATCTCTTTTGAAGTATCAGGGTTTCCGACGAAAACTGAACTGTTACAAAGGCATTTCATTTTTTAAATAACCTAAGCATTACCAAATTGAATATAATGATAAAACACACTAATATTAAACATAAGTAAAAAGAATCACTGAAAAAACTTTTTTCAAAGTTAAGTTATTCACAAACTTGTGATTCACACAAATTTCAAATAATTCAAAATTTAAACTATTCAAATTTGAAAACTACCGGCACTAATAGAAAGTTTGTAATTTTTTGTACCTAAAGCAAAAATATTCACAAAGAAACTCTAAATACAACAAAAAACAACTCAAAAATAAATAAAACCAAAATAAATAAAGAGAAAAAAATTAAGAAAATAAAAAAGCCTGCATAATGGGTCAAAGCGGCCTGCATACGACTAGGAACACAACCTTTTGTTGGGCCAGGATGCAGGCCCGCCAAGGCCCAGTAGGCCCACTGGGCGAAGAGGACAGGTAGGCCCAGTAGGCCTGCTTAGGAGAGGAGCTCGAGAGAGCTACCCCACTAGGGCTTATAAACCAGTGCGGTAGCCCCTCCACTAGCGAGGTGGGACTAAACTTGCGCACCGCCTGGATCCAGCGCACCCCCTTTAGTACCGGGTCGTGGCTCCA
>NC_041381.1:573365210-573370878 GCF_002162155.2 Triticum dicoccoides | reverse complement strand
CCGTCCCGTCGCGCGCCACGGCCGCCCCGCCCCGTCGTCGCCGCCCCGTCCCGCCGCCCCGTCGTTGCCGCCGCGTCATCGCCTCGCCGGTGAGCTCGCCCCGGCAGCCATGTCCACACACACACACTACACACACACACACACACACACACACACACACACACACACACACATTAGTTTGTTTGTTATAAATTTTTCTATTTTTTAGTTATAGAAATATTAGAAATTATTCTGTTTTTTAGTTATATAAATTAGAAATGTTAGTTACATAGAATTGTTATAAATGTTTTCTGTTTTTTAGTTATAGAAATATTTATAGAAATGTTAGCAATTTTTCTGTTTTTTAGTTATATAAATATTAGAATTGTTATGGAAATGTTAGTTATATAATTAGGAAATTTTAGAATTAGTTTTAGTTAGATGAATTAGATTAATGTCAAATTGTTAGAATTTGCATATATATATAGAATTTTAGTTATCACAATCCAATCATTTAAAAAATGTTACTTTTTGCGGGCATATAGTATTTGATCTCGACGATATGCCCGGCCCGCATCCTCGCCGTTGACCTGTTCGCGACGACGTCCAGCTTTAGGGGACCCATGTCCGGGACTGGGCTCCGCCGGGCTAGCACTGGGAGGTGCTACCTGGAGGGGCGCGCCGCTTGGTGAGGAACCCGACCTCGGGTCCCGTCGTCGACCCTGATCTTCTTTGGTGGCGTTCGCGTGGGCCACATTCGGTGCAGAGGCAGCCGGCCCCGCCAGAGGCGTTGTGTCGCCGTGTCAGGGAGGAAGATGAGCACGTCCATCGCTCCATGGCTGCTATGGACGATGTCAAGTTCTCCACTACTTGGCGGGTTCTTTGGGCAGATGACCGGAGATATGATCCTGTGATGGTTCCTTCTCTTTGGGTGTGCACCGCCCGCGCCCCAGGAACCGCGAGTGGCTCCCTAGATTCTTCTGTAGTACTCGATCTTTATTAGGTACCTAGCCAGTGATGTATTCGATATATAATATTCGAGACGATGTATTCGAGATTATATATATTAATTAAGACGATGATGTATTCGAGATTATATATTCGAGATTCAGTTTTTCCTTATTAATTAATTGCATCCATGCATTATAATTTGAATACTAAATTGTTTTATATTTCTTCTGTATTAGTAAAGTAAAAGCTATGGCGGACAATACCGGCAGAGAGAGAGAAGAGGAATTGTTCGACATCATACGCAGCCCTCACAGGCTAGATGATCTGAATGAAGCAGATGACGGCTCCCAATATCTGAACAATACCGGAGAGGGTGATGAAAAGATATTCGATCTCGACGACCGAGCTGATGAAGTCATGAACTATGATTATGATTATGATGACACAAACAATGTTTGTGATGACACAGACAATGCTGATCTTCAAATAACAAAGACTATCGGCGAGGTATATTTATATAAGCATGCATCATGGTGATCATCACATGTTTTTTTATTGAAGATATATTAACGAATCGATCTTTCTTCTTTCAGCCCTCCGGATCGAGCAAATCTGCTTCTACAGACAGCAAGACAAAGCGAGGCCCAGGCAGAATGTTGAAGGATGGTGTAAAGTACCACATCAAATCCATCAAACTTAGTGGCCAACCCCTCACGCCTAAGAACGTTGCGGACAAGTGGACTCGTCAGTGCGGAGTTCTTGTGAAGGACAAACTCCCGATCTCCATTCAAGAATGGAAAGAGCCAAGACTAAACGTCCAGGTGTTACTTGGGTCGACGGCAGAGCGAAAGAAGACCTTTTGAAATCTCTGATGGAACATTTCACCCTACCAGATCATTTCACTGAGGCAGATATGAAGAAAGTCAAGGCCGCTGCTCTTAAGAAGATGGCAATTGCATTCAACACCCACAAGAAAACTATATGGGCCAACTACCTCGCTAATGAAAGGAAGACTCCAGATTTCAAGGGAACACTGGAGAAGCTAAGAGAGCACTGGGACGATTTCGTGACCTTCAAGGATTCAGAATTATCTAAGGAACGGTCAATGAAAAACAAGGCAAATGCCGCAAGAAAGACGCAGTTCCATAGGATGGGTCCAGGTGGCTATGCGGTGGGATTGCCTAAGTAGGATAAGTCTGAGCAAGAGATGGAGGATGCAGGGGTCACTCCGGTTACTAGGAACTGGCCCCCCAGGTGCAGAACTTGGTTCTATGCGCATGGGGGAGCGTTGGACCCGAAGACAGGCGAAGTTTCGCGGAAGGCAAGTCTAAAAGGAGCCGAACAAAAGATAATTGACGCAATAGAAGGAGCTCGAAGGGGGGAGTTCACGCCCAACAGAGAGAACGACAAGCTTACGCGCGCCCTGGGAAATCCTGAACACCCGGGAAGAACACGAGGCAAGGGCGTTATTCCCTGGTATGAGGGATTTTTAGAATGGAATGAGGACTACAGGACCCGTGCAAGAAGGAAGATGGAGGAGGAGAAGAAAAGGAAGCTAGAGGAGGAGCAGAGGAAGCAGGACGCAGAATGCCTTCAAGGACTGGAAGCAAGGCACGCGGACCTGACACTCAAATTCCAGCAGTAGCAACAGCAGATCGACTCACTTAGCGAGGAAAGGGGGTCTCAGCAGCGGCAGCAGCAAGCGGATGATCGTCCAGCATTGGATAGCACCGTCCCATCCATGCCGAGAAGCAGCATTGGTTCTGCCCCGGGCGACACACTGCTAGATACATACCCTGTGGATGACATCATAGAGAACACTAACTGTGAGCTACACTCCAAAATGAAGAACATATCCATGAAGGTGGCGGACGGCGTTGCTTTTCCAGTTACCCCCAAAGCAACCTACCATTGCATCCCGATTCCAGAGGGCTATGCTCGTGTCATGGTTGATGAAGTGGTGGACCCATATTCGGGGCTAACGCTTGACATTCCTGGAGGTGAAGACGAGCGCACACTGGGAGAGGCCATACATCGTATCATCCTATGGAGAAAGGATTGCATCATCTTTCGAAGTCCACCGACACCGCGTCGTCTGCCGACTCCTCCTCGAAGTCCGCCATCGAGTAAGCAGACTCCCGCTCCTCCAAGTCCATGAACGCGTGAGACGACTCCTCCTCGAAGTCCGCCACCTCCTCCAAGTCCCCGAACGCGTGAGCTGACTCCTCCAGTTTCAAGTCCGGCACAACGTCATGCCACTTCTCTGGTTTCAGGTCCGGCACCGTGCCAGGCCACACCTCCTGCTTCAAGTCCGGCACATTGTCAGGCCACTTCTCCTGGTCCAACTCCACGTCAGTCGTCTCCGCTGTCTCAGCAATCGCAGAAGAGACATGCCGCAGCTTTGGTGCGTAGCGGTACGAGTTGAGGTAGTTCAGGAAGTACAGGCGGAGACAAGCGATATAAATATGGTCCAAGCCTCGCTCCTCTTCCTCAGAGGCCTTACGACAGGACTAAGGAGAAAAACACAGCCATAGTGCAAGCCCAAGTGGACGCCCATTTTGGACCGAAACCGGCACCGCCGCCAAAGGAGAAAGTGCCTGAGAAAGTAATTGACCACTTCATTCGTATGGCTAGAGAACCAGCATCCAAGCCTGTTGACTCGGACTATGAGCGCCAAATCAGGAAGGCACATCGAGCACGACTACAGAAGGAAGCGAGCTGAAGCTCGAGCCAACAAGCAGTTCATTCGTATGGCTAGAGAACCAGCTCCCAAGCCTGTTGACTCGGACTATGAGCGCCAAATCAGGAAGGCACATCGAGCACGACTATAGAAGGAAGCGAGCTCAAGCTCGAGCCAACAAGCAGCTGGCAAAAAATGCGGGAAAACCGTTCCCCAGTTGGGAGAACAGGCGGCGCAAGCGATCCCCCCGCTTGTTGTGCCAACAACACATGAGAGGAGTAGTACGCGCGCCAAATATTATTGTGGGCAAACCATTAGCGTTCCCCAGCATGGCGATGTGGTAATAACAGAGAATCATATAATGCAGGCTCAAATGCTCAATATCTCTGTTGGACAACTCCTCAAAATCGAGCCCATGCCTACGCTTAAAGAATCGGAAATAGCATGGCAATATGTCCGGGGCAAACCTTTGGTCCATCCAGACAAGGTCAAGGACCTCCCAACGAGAATGTATCAATTGCATCAACGGTACATGAACATTACCAAGATTTCCAATCGAGAGTCCCTCATGGTGAATGTCAAGCATGAGCATTATTACCATGAGAAAGCTCTAACCATTGAGTATCCAGAACTATTTCAGTTATACAATCAAGACGCACTCGACAAGTCTATCGTCAGTTGCTATTGTCTGTAAGTGATTTCTTTCTGTAATTTAAGTCTCAAGCTAGTTATGTAGTGATAATTTTGATCAATCATTACATGTAATTATCCTCACTATATTCTTTTTTTGTGGTATTATATGCAGGATGAAGATGTATGAAATGAAAAAAGCTGGACGCTATGGCGTTGGGTTCATTGACCCAAATACCATTAATCAGGACATATGGCAGATTGAACATTGTCAAGATGCTGTAGAGGAAAGCATGCTACAGTTCTTGAAGCGCCTCAATAGCAATGAAGATATACTACTTCCTTACAACTTCCCGTGAGTCACACTGTCTTGTACTACAAATTTTGTTTTTGCTTACTAGCTAGCTAGATGTTAATAATTAAGTGTATACGGTTTACGGTAGTTGATTAATTTTATGCACATGCCCGCTTAATTAAGACATGCAAACGTGTGTGTATGCAGTTGGCACTGGGTCTTGTTAGACATTAAAGTTGAGGAAGGAAAAGTTGAATTAATGGACTCACTAACTAAAAAAGATAAAGACACACCATCGTGAAGGGGATAGTCAACAGGTAATTTCAATCATTATTAACTATATCTCGGCCTATTAATTATTAGTTCATCATTTCCTGATATGAACTATTTAATAACCCCTTTATTAATTTCAATCGTGAAGGGCATGGGCAAAATTCATCAAGGTGACTCCAGGCACGTGGCCAAAAAAGTTGTTTTGGCATCGACCCAAGGTAAGTAATTAAGTAGTAATAGCTAGCTACCATCTCTTTAATTCTTGTTTCAATATCATTTATTAATTATCATGCTTGATTAATCATTATCTGATTCAATTACATTCTCGTAAAGGCCCTGAGGCAGGCGCCGGGGAATAATTTGTGTGCATACTACGTTTGCGAGAACATTCGCATGATGACGTGCGAAAGGAGCGGATCTGATAGACAGGACCGGGTACGTTTGTCAGAACACTATTCACACCATTATCGATATCTAGTCACACAACTAACACACATGCATATTGATCTCCTTCTTAACAGTTCAGATCGGTGCGGGATAAGCTCCTACCATCGGACCGCATACTAGCACTTCAAGAGGAAATAGCCGGATTTTGACCAGGTCATAGATCCCAAAGGAGAATACTATTACCCGCTACCGCCTCCATAAACCACTTGTCATCGTGCTCCGGAGGCACCAAAGGCAACATATATATGTAGGAGAAATTATATATGTATATACATGTGTATGTGTGAATAATTAATGGTGTTGGTTTGTGAGACATTCGATTATATATATATATATATATATATATATATATATATATATATATATATATATACGGTTCTACGTACGAGAAAATCTATTTATATATATGCATA
>NC_041381.1:573354010-573364852 GCF_002162155.2 Triticum dicoccoides | reverse complement strand
AATAAATCAACCCCCCCCCCCAAATATTTAGTACCGGTTGGTGTTACCAACTGGTACTAATGCCCTACGCGCACCCCGGGCCTGGCTCGTGCCACGTGGTGGCACTTTAGCGCCGGTTCGTGACGAACCGGTACTAAAGGGGGGGGGGCTTTAGTCCCCACTCTTTAGTGCCGGTTTGCAAACCAGCACTAAAGGTCGTTACAAACCGGCACTAAAACCCGGTTCTGCACTAGTGTAACATGCGATCTAACTTCAGCTTCTCCTTTTGACTTTCGCACAGTCTCCTTGCATCAACAATGACCCGGCGGAGATCATCATCGGGTACATCGTCTGGTTCCTCTTGATCTTCAGCAGCTTCCCGTGTTGCAGCATCACCGTATTCAGGGGGCATATAGTTATCATCGTCCTCTTCTTCTTCGTTGTCTTCCATCATAACCTCTATTTCTCCGTGCTTGGTCCAAACATTATAGTGTGACATGAAACCCTTATAAAGCAGGTGGGTGTGAGGGGTTTCCGAGTCAGAGTAAGACTTCGTATTCCCACATATAGGCATGGACAACACATAAAACCATTTTGCTTGTTTGCCTCAGCAACTTCGAGAAAATTATGCATGCCCTTAATGTACTCGGAGGTGTGTCTGTCACCGTACATCCATTGCTGGTTCATCTGCATGCATTATATATAATTAAGTGTGTCAAAAACTATTACAAAACATCATGAATAGATAAGTGACCAAATTAATAGAAGTGCATCATCACATTCAAACCAAAGTACATACATAGTTCTCATTGAACAACATATAGCTCTCCAAAGCATCTAATTAAACCATACATTGAAACTATGTAAAACATTTCAATGCAACAACAAATGCGATCATAATCGCAGCCAAGGTAACAATTAATCCAACGGCATAATGATACCAAGCCTCGGTATGAATGACATATTTTCTAATCTTTCTAATCTTCAAGCACATTGTATCCATCTTGATCTTGTGATCATCGACGACATCCGCAACTTGCAACTCCAATATCATCTTCTCCTCCTCAATTTTTTTGATTTTTTCCTTCAAGTAATTGTTTTCTTTTTCAACTAAATTTAACCTCTCAACAATAGGGTCGGTTGGAATTTCCGGTTCACATACCTCCTGGATAAATACAATCTATGTCACGTTGGTCGGCATAATTGTCATAAACAATAAATTAATCAAATAGTTATAAAAGATAATATATACCACATCTGAATCATAGACAGGATGAGGGCCGACGGGGGCGGATACCAAAACCATTGCACTATATAATAACAAGCAATAATAAAAGTAAGAAAATTATACAGGTATTTATCTAAACATACAAGTAAGAAATTTTTCCTTTCAGAAAGAAGATAAGAACAAGAGGCTCACCACGATGGTGCCGGTGACGAGATCGGCACGGACGATCAACGACAGTGAAGACGGGGACGAGACGTGACGGACCGCTAAACCTAGACAAATATTGAGTAAAATGGAGCTTGGAGAGGAGAAAGCTTAAGTAGTGTGGCTCGGGCATTTCATCGAACACCTCATGTGCATAGGAGGTGAGCTAGATCACCACAAAGCCTGGTTCGTGGCTGGAAAAAACAGAACAGTGTGGAGTGCTCAGCTCGCCGGCGAGGGGGTATATATAGGCATATCATTGATCCCGGTTCGTGGCTGGAACCGAGACTAAAGGCCCCCCCTTCTGTCCCGGTTCCAGCCACGAATCGGGTCCAATAGATGTGGGCCATGAGCGTGGCCCATTGGTCCCGGTTCGTATCTGGAACCGGAAAAAAAGGGTCCAGACGAACCGGGACTAATGGGCTGGTCAGACCTGGACGAAAGCCCTGTTTTCTACTAGTGTCATGTGTTTAATTTTTAATACGCAAGGTGATTTTTGCGCACAGTATGACGTACGAGTCACAGCACAATCGAAGGATATAGTAACATACAAAAATATTACAGACGGACTCTGTTGTTTATTTTAAAAAAATAAATTCTGTCAAGACTTGCTACTTGCTACACAATAAGAAGGCGGCTTTCTTTCAAAAGGAAAGATTGACCCCTAGATCAGTTGCCTAGTGCGTTATGCTAATCCTTGCCACCATGATTCGAGTCTCGGCCAGCGCAATTCTTTTTTTCTAAAACGACGAACAAATAATCAAACAAACGATAGACGAAAAACCAGCTTGGACTAAAAAAATGGAGAAACAATCCTCTTATTAGGGAAACACCACTCCTGGAAGCGTAAGGTTGAAGACAAGTGACTGTAAGAGGAGGGACTCTACACAGCCAGAGTTATTTACCCAAAACCATCACACTTTGTGCTAAGGTAACAACTTGATATAACATTTGAACCATAGCACAAAAAAACACCGAAAATAAGCCTAATACATAACACGGAGTATTGATACTCGAATTTGGTTGCGAAAACAGTGAAATCGATAGGTAGGGCCCACTGTTAGGATGATGTGGCGAAGACCAAAAACTTTGACCGACTGATGTGGCAAATGATGTGGCAGAGAAGGTGTGGGTCCGACCTATCAATGAGTCTATTTATTATCTTCCTCCCTCATGCGTCGGTCTTTTCCAGTAGCCGCACGACGGGCTTGTGCGTAGCTTGCTCAGGCCGGCTGTGTGCGCTCCTTCCCTGCTCACCTCCTCCTTAAGCTAGCTAGCAGCTCCGGTCGTGGAGGGGACCCAAACCGCGTAGGAGCCTCCCACCTCCCTTGCGTTCACTAGGACCAACTCATCCCCGTTGCCCGATCGCCGGCGGCCATCATTCTCATGGCCAGAGACCACCGCGAGCTCCACCACCTTGTCTAGGAGCTCTAGAAGGCCTCATTAACCAGCCCTACTGGAGTAATTCGACCGGGACGTCCAGAATCGGCTGCGATGTGGTCGTCTTCTCCACCTTCGACCACACACCACTGGGCCTCGATCTCCCGCTCCGGCGAACCTCTGCGTCTCGCATCTGGTCACTAGGCTTTGGCACATCCTCCTGATGCCTCCGCTGCAAACGTCGACAAGTTGTGTGTCGCCGAGCCATCTTCCCCTTCTCGTCATGCTCCGTCGGCCTCTGCTGCTAACAAGGACGTTGCTCGGGTCGTACCTCCTCACGTCCGAGCACGCACACGTGCTCAAGGTGAGACTTCATTCCTTCCCCGCGTAGCCACGACTTGGGTCGATCGGCACCCTGCCCGCGTCGCCGTGTATGCTAACTTCGGCAAGGTGGTCACCCCCATGGTAGGAGTACAGGAAGAGTTGCGCGAGTTCGTGGCCATGATGGAGTCATCCGGCCCGCCGTTCCTTTGGTTACTGCTCTGGCGTGCCCATGGCGTGAGGTGCCTTGTTCAGCGACCAGAAGATGAACGCACGGAAGGTGCTCGATGGAATGCCCCGTAGAAAGATGTTGTGAAGAATACAACCGTTTAGTCATTGACAGGTGGAGCCCGCCTCTCATTTGCCACATCAGTCGGTCAAAGTTTTGGGTCTTCGCCATGGCATCCTGACAGGTGGGACTTACCTATCGGTTTCGTTGTTTTCGCGACCAAATTCGAGCATCAGTGTTCCGCGTTACGTATTAGGCTCATTTTTGGTGGGTTTTTGTGCCCTGGTTCAAATGTGGTATCGAGTTGTTACCCTAGTCCCAAGTGTGGTGGTTTTGGGTAAATAACTCGCACAGCGACGTGCGTACTCGTGTGTTGCCAGAAATAGGAGATGGCCATGACAGGCAAGACGAGGCAGATCTCCGCGGTGCTGCTCTGCCTGGCCGCACACTACCAAGGCGAAGGGAACGGAGGTGGTGGCGGCGGTGGGAGAGGTGCAGGAGGTGGCGACGCCTGGAGGTACGACAGCGAGTTATTTACCCAAAACCAGCACACTTGAGGCTAAGGTAACAACTTGGTACCACATTTCAGCCAGGGCACAAAAAACCACTGAAATTGTGCCTAGTCCGTAATGGAGAGCAATGATTGTCTAATTTTCTCACGAAAACAGCAAAACTGACAGGCTGGGCCCACCTGTCGGGCTGACGTGGAGAAGACTAATCCAAGTCAATATTTGACCAGCTGAGGTGGACGGGAGACCCACCAGTCAGTCAGTCATTGTATTTTGCCTTCTATCTTCTTCTTACTCGTCTTCTACCTGAGGCCACTAGTACGGAGCGGAGGCAAGCACACAGGCGCGTTGACCGGAGATGGCCTTTGGGAAGAAAGGGAGGAGGTGCGGGAAGGGCTGCCGGCAACGGCCGCGCCGCACGCCCATCCACCCCGTCGCCCAGACCGCTGCCTCGCCGCCGTCCATGGCGTCCACCACCCCACCTCGACCCCCTTGTCTACGTTCCTACTCACCCAGATCGCTGCCTCGCCGCCATCCATGTTGTCCGCCGCCACGCCGCCCAACTCCTAGTCCATGCGGCACCGGAGGTGGAGCCACGTCGCACAGCTCCTGGTCCATGCCGCACCGGAGGTGGAGCCATGCCACGCAGCTCCTGGCCCACGCCACCCAGCTCCTGGTCCACGCCACGCCGGATGTGGAGACATGCCAATTCCGACGCGCAGCTCAGCAAGGGCCTCGCCGTTCTGCTCGTGCTCCGACTCTCTAGGCGCGCTCACGAGGGACGTTTGCCACGGTGTTGTTGGATTTCATCTAGATGCAGAGCACTCGGGGGCCGGCGACGAGCTCCATCCATCCAGAGCACCCATGGTGACGTCTACGGCTAGCAGACGAGGGATGGGGCCGCGGGAGGCACACCGTTGCTCGCTGGTCGCCGCTCTTCGGGCGCCCAGAAGGTGCTCGACGGAATGCCCCACAGAAATAGTGATATGAAGAAGACCATCTGGTCATTGATAGGTGGGGACCAAGTCTCATTTGCACATCAGTTAGTCAAAATTTTGGTCTTCGCCACATCAGCCCGACAGGTGGGCCCAACATGTCAGTTTTGCTGTTCTCGTGAGCAAATCAGGCAATCAGTACTCTCCGTTATGGATTAGGCACAATTTCGGTGGGTTTTTGTACCCTGGCTAAAATATGGTACCAAGTTGTTACCCTAGCCCAAGTATGGTGGTTTTGGATAAATAACTCTACGGCGGCGGACGAAGGGGCGGCGGCGGCGGCAGGAGTAAGCCACGGTCGGACGGCTACAACGCAACGGATGATGGTTCACGTGCAAGCTGCGGCAGGGTTTCCGGCGCCGTCACCCTCGCGTCCGGAGCGCTCGTCTGGTGGCTCTGATCGTGCGTACTCCCACAAGCCAATCTTGGGACACGATGACTTGTTGTCACGTTAGCAGTAGTAGATTCCTGGATGTAAGCAAGGTTTTACGAGTGATCTTCTGTGTCAGTAAGGGACTTTTGATATATGCTTTGAGTAGATTCATGCCATGCCTTTGTTTGCCATGATAAGTTCCTGTAAGATGTTGCTTGATAGCTCTAAACATTGCAACCTGATGTTATTTTCTGCAAAGTCTGAATTGTTATAACTTGCAATCTTACCATGTGTGTTTGAGCATGTTCTAGTGATTTCCGGAGATAGCTCAGTGTTCATGTTTTGTTATGCTTTACCTGTACATCATGCCCATGTCTTTTGTTTTCATGTTGAGATGCTGTAGCATGTTGTTTTGGTGCTTGCAATATGCCTAATTGCTGTTTTGGACAGCTTGTCCTTTAAACTTGTTTCATGTGTGTGTGTTGAACCGTTGCTCCATTTTGAGAGTGCTCTATATGAAACTTGCTTGATTTTGTATGTAGTTTCATATTATCATGTTGCATCCTTCTTTTGAGGTGTTTGCTTGATGTTTGGGTGCATTTTGCATCAATGCCATGTTTAACTTGTTTTGTTCATATCTTCTAGGCCGTAGCTCCAAATCTAATGAACTTTATATGTAACTTGACTAGAATCTCGTGTAGATCATCTTTGTGCATCTTAACTTGCTGTTTAACAACTTGAACATAAGGTTTATTCAGATCTGGACCAACTTCGAAATTTGCATATGAGGACTTACCGGAATTGTTATATGTTGTTCCCGGCCTCATTTAAACTTGCCTTAGTGTATTGCTCTTGTTTGCATCATCTCTTGCCATGAGTAGCTTCATGTAGTTTTGTCATGCATCATGCTTGTTGTGCATCATGCCTTGTTCATGTGTGGAGTGTTTACCATGTTGTGTGCTTCTTCTTGTTAGTTCCTGTTTCGTTGCGATCGTGAGGATTCGTTCGTCTACGCTTGGTTCGTCTTCGCGGCTTCATCCGTTCGTCTTCTTCATGGACTCATTCTTCTTCCTTGCAGGATTTCAGGCAAGGTGACCGCTACCCTGGATCTCACTACTATCATTGCTATGCTAGTTGCTTCGTTCTATCGCTTTGTTGCGCTACCTATTACGTGTTTATCAAGCCATCCCAAATTGCCATGAACCTCTAACCTTTGACACCTTTCCTATGCAAACCGTTGTTTGGCTATGTTATCGCTTTTGCTCAGCCCCTCTTATAGCGTTGCTAGTTGCAGGTGAAGTTGAAGATTTCTCCATGGTGGACAGGATTTTGGTTGGGATATCACAATATCTCTTATATTATTATTAATGCATCTATATACTTGGTAAAGGATGGAAGGCTCGGCCTTATGCCTGGTGTTTTGTTCCACTCTTGCCGCCCTAGTTTCCGTCATACCGGTGTTATGTTCCCGGATTTTGCGTTCCTTACGCGGTCGGGTGATTTATGGGACCCCCTTGGCAGTTTTCTTTGAATAAAACTCCTCCAGCAAGGCCCAACATTGGTTTTACCATTTGCCTCACCACCACCTACTTTTCCCTTGGGAGTCGCTCTCTCGAGGGTCATCTTTATTACAGCCCCCCCGGGCCAATGCTTGTCTAAGTGTTGGTCAAAACTAGAGCACCGTGCGGGACCATCCCTTGGCAACTTGGGTTACGTCGGTACCTGTACGCTTAGCTTATCCGGTGTTGCCCTGAGAACGAGATATGTGCAGCTCCTATCGGGATTGTCGGCGCATCGGGCGGTCTTGCTGGTCTTGTTTTACCATTGTCGAAATGTCTTGTAAACCGGGATTCCGAGTATGATCGGGTCTTCCTGGGAGAAGGTCTATTCCTTCATTGATCGCGAGAGCTTGTCATGGGCTAAGTTGGGACACCCCTGCAGGGTATAATCTTTGGAAAGCCGTGCCTGCGGTTATAGGCAGATGGGAATTTGTTAATGTCCGGTTGTAGATAACTTGACACCCGATCCGAATTAAAATGCATCAACCGCGTGTGTAGCCGTGATGGTCTCTTCTCGGCGGAGTCCGGCAAGTGAACACGGTTTCTGGGTTATGTTTGACGTAAGTAAGAGTTCAGAATCACTTCTTGATCATTACTAGTTGACGATCGTTCTGCTTGCTCTCTTCTCGCTCTTATTTGCGTATGTTAGCCACCATATATGCTTAGTCGCTGCTACAGCCTCACCACTTTACCCCTTCCTTTCCCTTTAAGCTTTGCTAGTCTTGATACCCATGGTAATGGGATTGCTGAGTCCTCGTGGCTCACAGATTACTACAACAACAGTTGCAGGTACAGGTTGTGCTATGATCATGACGCGAGAGTGATGCTTGCTTGCATTGAGTTCTTCTTCTGCTTCTTCTTCGATCAGGGATAGGTCCCAGGTTGGCAGCCTGGGCTAGCAGGGTGGATGTCGTTTGAGTTTCTGTTTATGTTTCATCCATAGTCGGATGATGCTCTTATGTATTGTGATGTTGTATTCGTGTGGCATGGTATGCCTTATGTATGTATCCCCATCTATTATGTAATGTAGATGTAATGATATCCACCTTGCAAAAGCGTTTCAATATGCGGGTCTATCCTTGGTGGGACCTTCGAGTTCCTTTTGGATAGGGTCGCATATTGGGCGTGACAAGTTGGTATCAGAGCCTCCACCGACCTTAGGAGCCCCCTTGATTGATCGTGTAGTTTGGCCGTTGTTGAGTCTAGAAGAAAAACTGTTTTCGGAGTCTAGTTATATCGGAGAGTAGGAATTCTTTTTACTCCTCTGCTTCTTCGTCGCTTTGGTAAGGAAACTTGACGTAGGTGGTTTGAATTACTTCTCTTCCCCTTCAAATTTTTCTTTAAGATCACGCAGTTGGTTTTTCGATCGTTGTTCCCCAACCCTTTGCATCCGGTGCATTTCTCGTCAAGTCGACTCGAGCCTCTTCATCTTTGCCAAGTTCAATCCTCAGTTGTTTTCTTTTCCCACCCGCCCACCCTTCTTCTTCTCGGAACCGGAGTCAGTAATCGAGTATCCATCCTACTCATGCGAAGTCTTTGCTTTCTCTCCTCAATGATTTCAACCGGTGTTTTCTCTTCAAGATATTTGTCAATTTCCCCTTCCAAGTTGCCTTTGTTTTCCCGCCCTCCCACCCTTTCGGAGTGTTCAAGACATCTCAGGAGATTCGTCTGTGTTCCAATTAATTCGAGTTTATCACCTCATTCAAATATTTCAATTGTTCCGGTGCTTCATCTATTTGTTCGTCATCCTTTTTCAACGGTGTTATCTCTTCAGTGGGCCCTAACCCATAGGTCTTTTCCCAGGATCTTACCTGACTCTTCTAATTCCCCCGGAGTGATTCTCAATTCTTTTAAGTGTGATGTAAGAATGGTTCCCATCAGTCACATGCCTTCTCCAAGTTTGCTTTCTAATTCTTTTCATTGTTGGCTCAACCCCTTCGCTTTTCATTCTACTGGAGTATCTCAGTAATTTCGGTGGTGTTTCTCGTCGTCTTTCTCAGCTTTGAAGATCGAAGAAGAGTTTTTCCATCTTGCCCGTTCTCTCGAAGTTTCGTGGTTCTAGCTTCATGTTATCCTCGCGGATTATTCCATTTGTCAGATATTCTTTTCTTACCATCTGGAGTATGTCAGAAGTTGATTTCTGTTTCTTTTCACCGGAGGCCATCATTTCAGTTATCGTTCTCTATTATCCCGGTGCTTCGTTCAAGTGTTTGTTAATCAGCTCATGATCTCTTTGTTCTTTTGCATCTAAATCCCCTCGAGCTTATTTGTTCCTCTAATTCTCCCGGTGATTCATTCTCTTTCATCAATCATTTTCTAATTCTTACGGTGGTTCATTCAGATTCTTTTTCCTTTGTTATCGTATCAATCCATTCAATTTTTCCAATTCTACCGGTGGTTCATGAAGACCTTCTCAAGTTTGCGATATGTCATTTCTCAATCCTTTTTCAAGAAGAATAAGTAGTATGAAAAATCCATATTTGATGAAGGATAAGCATACAATAAATCTTATTCTTATTTCATCAGAGTGATTAATCCCTTCCTTCGGAGTTTGTTCTTGATGAATAAATTCTAGTTCCAAGTGTTTTCATCTTTTCTTTTCTGGAGTTCAATTTTCCTCAGCCATTTCGTCAGAACCTCCATCTAAATCATCGCAAGGATCATCTTATTATTTCATTCTTCATTCTATCTCATCATCCTTTTTGTCAACGGAGTTCTTCACGGTGGTCCGTCATGATTTAATTCATTCTTCAAGAGTTCATCAAGATTCTTGTTGGCGGAGTTCAAGTATCTTTTCTTCTCGCACCTCGAAGTGTAATTAATTCTCCGTATTTTTTTGAAGTGGAGTTTTACATTTCTTCGTTCTTCTCAGCTATTCAATCTTTTCCGTTTGTGGCCGGCTATCACCTCATAATTTTGAGATGTTTTCCATAAGTCCACAACAAGCTTATTCTTTCGTTGTTGATTTTCTCAACAACTCTGTTCAATCCTTCCTTCTAAGTTCTTTTAATTCTATTTCAATTCTTCCGGAGGCATTGCATTCTTCATCTCGCCAAGTGCCATCTTTTTGGGTGAAGTTCATGTTCTATTCTATGCATGTTCAGCCGGAGTGCTGGCTAAATTCTTTCAGTCTTATTCGTTTCTTATCTCATTCTAACCGGAGTGGTTTCATAGTGTATCTAATTCCGTGAGCTTTCGGTTCCCGCTTTCTCGTCATTCCTCTCTTCTTCTCGAGTGCTCTCGATTCTTTGCTTCTTCTCGAGTTATTGTTTTTACCTCATCCATTTTTCCCTTCCGTCTCGGTCCTAAGATCTTGGGATGAGATCTCGTGTAGTGGAGGAGTGTTGTAACACCCCGGATCCGATGCGCCAGGTGTCTGCCAGTTATTCACCATCGTTGCCATGTCATTTGCTTGCGTGTTGCATTTTGCCATGTCATCATCTGCATTTCATATCATGTCATCATGTGCATTGCATTGCATACATGTTCGTCTCATGCATCCGAGCCTTTTCCCCGTTGTCCGTTTTGCAATCCGGCACTCCTATGCTCTCCGGTGTTCCCCTTTCGTCTCTCGTTGTGAGCGGCTGTTAAACTTTCTCGAAATGGCCCGAGGCTTGCCAAGTGGCCTTGGTACATCACCGGTAGACCGCCTGTCAAGTTTCGTGCCATTTGGAGGTCGTTTGGTTCTCCAACGGTTAACCGGGTAACCGTAAAAGCCCCTCTCTCCTTGCAGCCCAACACCCCTTCCAAAGTCGCCCAAAACCCAGCCAACTCCCCTCCATGCGCTCGGTCGTTCGATCACGATCGTGTGGGCGAAAATCGCTCCTCATTTGGACTCTCCTAACTCCCTCTACCTATAAATACACCTTCCCCTCCGAAATTCGTGGTGCAAACCCTAGCCTCTTCCACCTCCGCGCGCCGGACATGTCCACTCCGCCGCCGGACACGTCCAGCCGCTGCGCCGGACGAATAAGCCGCCGCCACGTCACCCAACGTCTCCTTTCTCTCTCCTCCGCGGCCGCGCGGCCCGCCAGGCCCATCCGGGGCCCGCTCAGGCCCGAGTCG
>NC_041381.1:573319474-573353816 GCF_002162155.2 Triticum dicoccoides | reverse complement strand
CGCGCCGCCCCGCCTCCCGGCTCGCGCCGGTGCTCCGCGCCGTCCTCCCGCGCCGCCGCCTCCGTCCGCCTCCACTTCGCCGGCCGCCATAGCCCCGGATCCGCCCGACCTCGCCGGCCCCATCTTCTTCCTTAACTCCGGCGACGTCTCCGGCGAACTTCTCCGGCGACCCGCGGATCGGGACCAGATCCACCAGTTCGTCCAACCAAACGTCCCTGCTGCACCGTCTCGTCCCCGGGACCCCGAGATCCAGTTTGACCCGAGAGGTAGAATTCTGCTAAGTCCCCGATTCTGTGTAATTTTCATGCCATGTTCGACCTGCCATATCTCCGTGCATGTAGCTCCATTTTGTGCGTATAATATGTCAAATTGTTCGTCTCAGCGAGTACATCATTTCATTCCATTGCATCATATTCATTTGAGGTTATCTTGATGCCTGAATCATCGTTGCAAGAGTGCTTCATAATGTTTTCTGCTGTCTGTTAACAGAACGAGCTCATTTGTCATTTTTGCCATGATTGATGTGTGCATCCTATGAGGTTGATGTCTTCATGTGTTTTGATCTATGCTATGTCTTCTTTACAGAGGTGCTTACCATGTATTTTTGTGATCAATGTGGTGACTAGAACAAGCATGCAAACTAGGCTTCGTGATATGCTGATTTTAGTCCATGTTCTGCTGTCATTTTGATGCCATGTAAACTTGATGCTACAGAGAGATCCATGCATATTTTGAGATACTTCAGTAAGGGAGTTTTGAACATATGGTTATGCTATATCCATACCTGCCCTTGGTTGCAATTATGGAGTAGCCTAGCATGTCATTCTCGTGCTCTACTTTTGCTTCAAAATGTTTCCTGCTAGATTGTTTACATGTTATTCAATTTTGCCAAGGTTGTTGTAGTTGATCCTTGCATGCTATGGACTTGTTCTTTCCTTGATTGGTTACACAAACATGTCTTCTTGATGATGCTATGCTTATCTTGTCATGCAATGACTTGTGGTGAGTGAATCAAGCTTGTTAAGTAGTGTACTTGATGTTGCTGTTTTGCTAGGCTGAATCTGTTATTTCGTGATGCTATGTAAACCTGCTCCTACAAATAATTCTATGCATAATATGGAGGTGATCACTAAACATGTTTTGTTCTACATGTCATGCTATATCCATCCATGCCCCTGGTAGCATTTATAGCTTGCTGTAGCTTGTTCATATCTTGCTCCAAAGTTGCTTCATAATGTTGCTGTCAGCCTGTTAGCATTATGGTCAGTTGTTACCATGTGTTTTGCTAGTGATCCATGCACCCTATGACCTTTCTATTGCCATGCTTAGCTTCACAAATATTCCTTCTTACTGTTGGTTGCCTTGTCATGCCATGTAATGCTCTGTAGTGAGTTGCACAAGCTCATCTACATGCCTTCATAATTCGGTTTCTGCCATGTTTGAATCTGTAATATAACTTGCTATGTTTACGTGGTTGCCATCATATTTTCTGATCCTTTTTGGCTTATGGTCAGTAAGGGACTTTTGATCTATGCTTTGAGTAGATTCATGCCATGCCTTTGTTTGCCATGATAAGTTCCTATAACATGTTGTTTGATAGCTCTAAACATTGTAACCTGATGTTATTTTCTGCAAAGTCTGAATTGTTATAAGTTGCAATCTTACCATGTGTGTTTGAGCATGTTCTAGTGATTTTCGAAGATAGCTCAGTGTTCATGTTTTGTTACGCTTTACCTGTACATCATGCCCATGTCTTTTGTTTTTATGTTGAGATGCTGTAGCATGTTGTTTTGGTGCTTGCAATATGCCTAGTTGCTGTTTTGGACAGCTTATCCTTTAAACTTGTTTCATGTGTGTGTGTTGAACCGTTGCTCCGTTTGAGAGTGCTCTATATGAAACTTGCTTGATTTTGCATGTAGTTTCATATTATCATGTTGCATCCTTGTTTTGAGGTGTTTGCTTGATGTTTGGGTGCATTTTGCATCAATGCCATGTTTAACTTGTTTTGTTTATATCTTCTAGGCCGTAGCTCCAAATCTAATGAACTTTATATGTAACTTGACTAGAATCTCGTGTAGATCATCTTTGTGCATCTTAACTTGCTGTTTAACAACTTGAACATAAGGTTTATTCAGATCTGGACCAACTTCGAAATTTGCATATGAGGACTTACCGGAATTGTTATATGTTGTTCCCGGCCTCATTTAAACTTGCCTTAGTGTGTTGCTCTTGTTTGCATCATCTCTTGCCATGAGTAGCTTCATGTAGTTTTGTCATGCATCATGCTTGTTGTGCATCATGCCTTGTTCATGTGTGGAGTGTTTACCATGTTGTGTGCTTCTTCTTGTTAGTTCCTGTTTCGTTGCGATCGTGAGGATTCGTTTGTCTACGCTTGGTTCGTCTTCGCGGCTTCATCCGTTCGTCTTCTTCATGGACTCGTTCTTCTTCCTTGCAGGATTTCAGGCAAGGTGACCGCTACCCTGGATCTCACTACTATCATTGCTATGCTAGTTGCTTCGTTCTATCGCTTTGTTGCGCTATCTATTACCTGTTTATCAAGCCATCCCAAATTGCCATGAACCTCTAACCTTTGACACCTTTCCTATGCAAACCGTTGTTTGGCTATGTTACCGCTTTTGCTCAGCCCCTCTTATAGCGTTGCTAGTTGCAGGTGAAGTTGAAGATTTCTCCATGGTGGACAGGATTTTGGTTGGGATATCACAATATCTCTTATATTATTATTAATGCATCTATATACTTGGTAAAGGGTGGAAGGCTCGGCCTTATGCCTGGTGTTTTGTTCCACTCTTGCCGCCCTAGTTTCCGTCATACCGGTGTTATGTTCCCGGATTTTGCGTTCCTTACGCGGTCGGGTGATTTATGGGACCCCCTTGACAGTTTTCTTTGAATAAAACTCCTCCAGCAAGGCCCAACATTGGTTTTACCATTTGCCTCACCACCACCTACTTTTCCCTTGGGAGTCGCTCTCTCGAGGGTCATCTTTATTACAGCCCCCCCTTCGTTGGGACCATCCCTAGAGCACCGTGCGGGACCATCCCTTGGTCCAAACTAGAGCACCGTGCGGGACCATCCCTTGGTCCAAACTTATTTATGCTTGTCTAAGTGTTGGTCCAAACTAGAGCACCGTGCGGGACCATCCCTTGGCAACTTGGGTTACGTCGGTACCTGTACGCTTAGCTTATCCGGTGTTGCCCTGAGAACGAGATATGTGCAGCTCCTATCGGGATTGTCGGCGCATCGGGCGGTCTTGCTGGTCTTGTTTTACCATTGTCGAAATGTCTTGTAAACCGGGATTCCGAGTATGATCGGGTCTTCCTGGGAGAAGGTCTATTCCTTCGTTGATCGCGAGAGCTTGTCATGGGCTAAGTTGGGACACCCCTGCAGGGTATAATCTTTCGAAAGCCGTGCCTGCGGTTATAGGCAGATGGGAATTTGTTAATGTCCGGTTGTAGATAACTTGACACCAGATCCGAATTAAAATGCATCAACCGCGTGTGTAGCCGTGATGGTCTCTTCTTGGCGGAGTCTAGGAAGTGAACACGGTTTCTGGGTTATGTTTGACGTAAGTAGGAGTTGAGGATCACTTCTTGATCATTACTAGTTGACGACCGTTCCGCTTGCTCTCTTCTCGCTCTTATTTGCGTATGTTAGCCACCATATATGCTTAGTCGTTGCTGCAGCCTCACCACTTTACCCCTTCCTTTCCCTTTAAGCTTTGCTAGTCTTGATACCCATGGTAATGGGATTGCTGAGTCCTCGTGGCTCACAGATTACTACAGCAACAGTTGCAGGTACAGGTTGTGCGATGATCATGACGCGAGAGCGATGCTTGCTTGCATTGAGTTCTTCTTTTGCTTCTTCTTCGATTAGGGATAGGTCCCAGGTCGGCAGCCTGGGCTAGCAGGGTGGATGTCGTTTGAGTTTCTGTTTATGTTTCATCCGTAGTCGGATGATGCTCTTATGTATTGTGATGTTGTATTCGTGTGGCATGGTATGCCTTATGTATGTATCCCCATCTATTATGTAATGTTGATGTAATGATATCCACCTTGCAAAAGCGTTTCAATATGTGGGTCTATCCTTGGTGGGACCTTCGAGTTCCTTTTGGATAGGGTCGCATATTGGGCGTGACGGCAGCTCTAAAGTGACATGGTAGACGCCAGCCAAATGAGGAGGAGGCAGTCTACTATGGACAGGTGAAGACGGCGACGGTCAACGATGGCGGGCAGGTGCAGCGTTCCCTAGCTACATTGTTCCTCCAGTACTCCTTTTCCCGCGAGCAGGTGCAGACGAGGAGGTGTTGGTCGACGAGACTTAAGTGGGAGACAGATGGCGGAAAGAGGAGGAGGTGCAAGTGGTCGACGACGGCAACGACAGGTCGACAACCAATGGAGGCGGAGCTCCCTTCCTCCTGCAGCTATGGCGAACAGTGGCTCGGGAATTGGGATTGGGGGGCTATGCCCTGGCAACGATGGACTGCAGTCCTGGGCTGGGCCAAAAGTCGCGGTCCGACCGAACGGACCGAGCTTGGACCAGACCGGACCGAGGTTTTTTCGGTCTGACTTTCTTGGCCCGGACCAAACAATTTCTCTAGCGGGCCTGGACCGTACGGTCAGGCCCTGAACGGGCCATGAGCGGGCCTAAAAGCTTGCTCGTGCCATCCACCCTGATCCCGGATGGTGGCGCTAGATTAGGTCTATTCCCAATGAGTAGGCCTACCGTGTTACAATAGAAAGAGATATACAACAACTCAACGTTACAATGTATCTGACAGTTCAACACCCCCCTGCAGTCTGAACGGCGCTCAGCAAGACGTTCAGACTGGAGCGAAAGTCACAAAAAACAGAAGACGGCAAGCCCTTGGTGAAGACATTGGCAAACTGCGACGTAGTTGGGACGTGTAACACCTTGACGTCGCTGAGCGCCACACGGTCACAGACGAAGTGCAAGTCAATCTCCACATGATTGGTGCGCTGATGCTGGACGGGGTTGGTGGACAGGTACACAACACTCACATTATCACAGTAGACGAGCGTGGCGCGACGCGGGGGACGATGAAGCTCGCTGAGGAGTTGCCGAAGCCAGCACGACTCGGCCACACAGTTGGCAACTGCACGGTACTCGGCCTCGACGCCGAAGCGGGACACTGTGTGTTGTCGCTTGGATGAGCAAGAGACCATGTTGGTGCCGAGAAACACACAGAACCCCGAGGTAGATCGCCGAGTGTCAGGGCATCCTGCCCAATTAGCATCACTGTACGCGAGGAGATCATGGGAGGAGGAGCGGTAGAGCTGAAGCCCATAGTGAGTCGTGCCCCGGATGTAGCGTAAGACATGCTTAAGTAGCTGGTAGTGACTATCCAAAGGAGCATGCATGACGAGACAGAGCTGCTGCACGGCATAAGAGATATCCGGCCTCGTGAGTGTGAGATACTGTAGGGCACCAGCAAGACGGCGGTAGTGTGTGGGATCGGAATAGGGAACCCCATCAGTGCCAGACAACTTACTGCAGGTGTCGACGGGGCTGGAGATGGGCTTGCAGTTAAGCATGTTAGCCCTGTCCAATATCTCAAGAGCATATTGTTCCTGTGATAGGAAAAGACCAGTGGTGGAGAGATGGACATTGATGCCGAGGAAGTGATGGATGTCACCGAGGTCACTCATGGAAAACTCACCGGAGAGAGAGGTGACAAGCGACTGGAGGAGAGCGGTGGTACTAGCAGTGAGGATGATGTCATCGACGTAGACGAGCAAGTATGCGAGAGAGGTGCCACGACTCAAGATGAAGAGTGACGTGTCACACTTGGACGACACAAATCCAAGTGAATGAAGGAAACGGGTGAACCGAAGGAACCAAGTGCGTGGCGCCTGCTTAAGCCCGTAGAGGGACTTGTTGAGGCGACAAACATGCGTGGGAAATGAGGCATCCGCGAAGCCGGCGGGCTACTGGCAGTAGACAGCCTCGGCAAGGTCGCCCTGAAGAAAGGCATTCTTGACGTCCATCTGGGAATAGGCCAAGGGTTGGCCGTCGCGATGCTGAGAACGACCCGTATAGTCGCCGGTTTGACCACGGGGCTAAATGTCTCCCCATAGTCGACGCCCGGCTGTTGTGTGAAGCCGCGCACCACCCAGCGAGCTTTGTACCGCGCCAAGGTACCATCGGGGTGAAGCTTGTGATGAAAGACCCACTTGCCGGTCACCATGTTAACACCTGCAGGACAAGGAACCAAAGACCACGTATCATTCCGAATTAGTGCATTAAACTCATCAAGCATTGCGGCGTGCCAGTTCGGGTCCTTAAGTGCTGCACGGTAGGATGACGGAATAGGCGAGGGGGTGTCACTAACATGAAGGTCAAGAATTTGCTTGGGCATGGCATAACCCGTTTTGCCCCGTGTCCGCATCGGATGTGGGTTGGCAGGTGGCGAAATCGGGACTGCACGAGGTGGTAGTTGTGGGCGTACAGTGGACACAGGCAGAAGTGGCGGCGTGGGTGTGGGAAACAAATGGGCGCGCGTATCAATCGAGGAAGAGAGGCTGGCTCGCAAGGTATAGGGAGTCGGGCGCGGAGATCCCGATCGAGCCGCAGTGGGTGGAGTCCGCGGGCGCGATCCCGAGGGGAGGCCGGGAGTGGGGGCGTTGCATGCATGCGGGGCGCTGGTGGTTAGCGGATCAGGCCCCGCGGTGGGATCGGGAGGCCGTGTCTGTAGTGCATGCGAGGGGGGCGCTGTGACAGCTGGCGGTGTAGGAGTCGTGTGCGCGGAATCAGGTGGTGGGCTCGGGTGGAGCGGGTACGAGGTGCTGATGGGGGGGGCTGGCAGGTTTGGCAGCGGGAGGATTTTCTGTGGCCGCAGATCCTATGGTCTCAGAAAAAGGAAAGGAATTTTCGTCAAAGGTAACATGTCGCGAGATGATGACTTTCCTAGTGGCGAGATCGAAGCACCTATATCCTTTCTGTTCGCGAGGGTAGCCAATGAAAACGCAGCGGGTGGAGCGGGGAGAGAGTTTATGTGTGGCTGTGGCGGATGTGTTGGGAAAACAGAGACATCCGAGCGTCCTGAGATGATCATAGGTGGGGTGGACGCCATAGTGAAGAAAGTGAGGCGTGAACTGATGTATTGCGCGCGAGGGATGAATGTTGAGCAAGATGGTGGCGGTGTGCAGCGCCTCAACCCAAAAGGGAGGAGGCATGCCGGCTTGCAAGAGCAAGGTACGGACTACGTCATTCGTCGTATGGATGTGGCGTTCTGCTTTACCGTTTTGCGGAGAAGTATGGGGACAAGTGAGACGAAAATAGACGCCGTTGTTAGAGAAGTAGTCACGTAGGGAGGTGGTGAGGAATTCGCCGCCATTATCACATTGCACGCACCTAATAAGCACGCCAAATTGGGTGAAAATAAACTGAAAGAAACGAAGGAGGGTGTCGCATGTTTCAGATTTTGTACGCAATGGGAAAGTCCAAGAAAAATGAGTATAATCATCAACAATAACAAGATAATATCTGTAGCCAGAATAACTCACAACCGGGGATGTCCAAATGTCACAGTGAATTAAATGGAAGGGGGTGGTAGTGTAGGAGGTGGATGTGGCAAAGGGCAGGTGTGTATGTTTGCCCATTTGACACGCACTACATAGATGGGAAGCACGGACATCATTATTACATGCGGTAAGAAAATCTAGAGAAAAAGGGGAAAAAGTAGAGGAGCCGGGGTGTCCAAGCCGCCGATGCCAAAGGTCGTGCATGGAGATGGTGAGGACGACAGTGGGAGCAATGCCATTATTTCCGGAGAAGGGATACAAGTCCCCATCACTGTTGACCCTCAGAAGTACCTCCTTGGTGGCTAGATCCTTCATGGAAAAGCCAAGGGGGTCAAATTCAACGTAACACAAATTGTCACGAGTAAACTTTCGAACGGAAATAAGATTCTTGACTATATTAGGGGAAATAAGAATATGGCGTGGATAAAAGGGTTTGGGTGGGAGATGAGTAGTACCAACAGCGAGCACGGGCATACGAGAGCCATCGCCGACAATGATATGATGAGTATAAGGCGCTAAGAGGGGATGATATGAAGTCAAGGTACCTGGATCGCCAGTGACGTGGGATGCAGCGCCCGTGTCCATGATCCACTCGGCGTTGGGGTGGAAAGCGATGCCGTAGCTGGGGGCGGCGTGGTACATGGCCGCGGCGTCCCAGCTGGTTGGAGGTGCGCCGTAGACAGGACCTGGAGGGGCCGGAGTAGGCGGATACAGCAACGGGTAGGCCTGTGTGGGCGCGCCGGGGCAGGGGCCGAGGACGCCGGCGGAGTTCGGCGGAATCCACGGGCTGCGTGGCGGAGGGAAGGGTGCGTCCATCGGCGCGAAGTAGCCTAGCCACGGCTGAGCAACCGCACCACGTCCAGCAGGGGAATCACCACGCCCACAGCCACCACGGCTAGCACCACCGCCAGCAGGGGCGCGATCTCCGCCCTGGTCGCCGCTGTCGCCACGCCACCACGGCCGCCACCACGGTCACCGAAGGGTCCGCGATCATCATGCTGAACCACGAGGACCTGAGCCCCCTCAGTGCGGACATGTTTGTCCATGGATAGTTCAGCGAGGATGAGACGGGCGCGCGCCTGGTTGAAGGTGGGCAGTGGCATGGTTTTCAATTTCAGTTTTAAATAAAATTCAGCATCAACCGAAATCACTGAAATTCAGTCAATTTCAGTGATTTCAGTTTCCATTTCAGCCAAAATGACCGAAATATTCACTTGAATTCAATTAAAAATTTGAATTTTTTTAAAAATATTTCGAAAAATATTGAAATTGTTGTGCTATACTGAAATTGCTGAAATATTTTGGCCGAAACGTTATATTTCAATGTTTGCTGAAATTACTGAAATTCAGCGAATTTCACCGAAATCTCACTGAAAGTGAAAACCATGGGCAGTGGCACAGTGGACTGGAGGATCGCCGACTGCATCGCGAACTTGGGCCCCAACCCTTCGAGCATCTGCAAGGTGAGGGTGCGGTCGGTGAGGGGCTCACGGACGTCGGCGAGGGCGGCCACAATACCTTGCAGCCGGCGGCAGTACTCGTGGACGGTGAGGTCACCGCGCACCCACGCGTGAAACTCCTGGCCCAGATGCATAGCATGTTCAGCTTCGTTGGCGAGGAAGTACCCATGGAGCCGCGTCAAGATGGTGAAGGCGAAGGAGCTGGCGGGAGCGATGATGTCGAGGAGGTCCCCCTCGATCATGGTGTAGAACCATAGGACAACGGTGTTGTCGTCATCACGCCATGCCGGGTCGGCCAGCCGGCGACTCGAGACGGCCCGAACATGATCCTCGGCGTGGTGCCGCGCAAGCAGCAGGGTGATGTAGTTCCTCCAGCGCGTGAAGTTGCAGCCGTCGAGCGCGAGCTTGCAGTCGATGACGCTGGCGACGCTGGATGGGAGAGGTGGGGGAGGATTGTAGGAGGAAGGCAGGGTCGAGGGGTTGGGTGGGGTGGCTGCAAGAGGAAGACCACCGGAGCCAGAGGTCTCGTCAGAAACCGGAGCGCGTGGAGCCGCATCGACGGGGTTGCCGGAGGTGGCGGCGGCGGCAGCGGCAGCGGCGGCGGCAGCGGCGGCGGCGGCATCAGCCGTTCGCTCGGGAGAAGAGGTAGGGGAAGCCATAGCTCTGATAACCAAACTGAGCGATCAATCACACCCTGTATTTCCATAACTGTTTACACGTACATATAGAAAGCCAACCCTACATGCAGGGCACGTCCCGGATGGTGGCGCTAGATTAGGTCTATCCCTAAAGACTAGGCCTACCTTGTTACAACAGAAAGAGATATACAACAACTCAACGTTACAATGTATGTGACAGTTCAACACATCAGCACACCAAGCAGCTTCGCTTCGCCTCGCATGGCATGTTCGTTTGTGGTAGTTTGTTCCTTCTTTTCTGGCAAGTCTATACTTACCTATACTAATAAAGTAAGGTGAGTTTCTCCAATTTTTCATCCGTTCCTCGCTGATTTTTTTTATCTGAGGTTTTTTTCTATCTGAGATGGTACTAAATTTTTGCGCGTCCGTTTCCTAGAAAAGAAGAGAGATTGTCCAGAATTTCATACGCGGGCAGCGCGTTGTGGCCCAGAGAAACAGCCCACTTGTTTTCCTGGCCAAACAGCTGGAAAAATCTAAGTCGCTCCTCCTCCTCCAAGAAAAAAAGCTAGGGTTTCTGCCTCTCGCCGGCGCAGCCGCAGGTCCGCCTCATCTCCGGTGGCCCTAGGGCCATGGGGGCGCTGTGGATCCTGCCAAGGACCGGCGGGAGGGCTCCGTTTTCAGTCGTTTTTTCCTGTCTTGTTAGGGTTTGTGTCATGTTCAGAAAGGCGAGACGGCGGCGGCTACCTGAAGATGGAATAAAGGTCTCCCCGCCTAGCCCCCGTTCCGGTGGTGCATCTAGCATCGTTGGTGGGCGTGTGGAGATGTGTCTCCGGCGGATCTATCTTTGGTGGATTTGCTCGGATCTCGTCGTTGTTCGTCTACGTTCGTGTGTCTTCAGGTTGAATCATTCTAACCTACGTTATTCTTCATCGGCGGCGGTTGCTGTTCTGGTGCGCTGGTCCTATGAGGCCTTAGACCCGACTGTCTACTACAACAAGTTGTGCCCGACTCCGGCGATGGAGGGGTGATGACGACGGCGCGCCTTCGGCTCGCTTCAGTGCTTGTAGTCGTCGCTAGGTGGTCTACAGATCTGGATGTAATTTTTATTTCTGGTGTTCGTTGTACTGCCATGATTGAAGATGAATAGATTGAAAGTTTTTCGCAAAAAAAACAGCTGGAAAAATCTTATTTGCTGCACCGTGTAGCAAATAGTTGAAACTTCGAACAGGTTGCTCCCTACTAGGCGGCCTGTTTTTCATTATTTTTTCTGTGTTCCATTTCTGTTTTTCTATTTCTAGCCTTTCTTTTTTACTTTGTTGATTCTTTTTCTTTTCCCCATCAGAGTTTATTTTTAATTTTCCTTTTATCGCAAATTCAATATTAAAAAATATAATATTCATTTTTTTCAAATTTTCAAAAAATGTGCAGAATTCCAAAATTTTGTTTCCATTTTAAAAAATTCTCCAGAACTTTAATTTATTTTTTGTACTAAAATTTGTTGAAAATTCTAAAAATATTGTTCTTTTCAAATATTGTTTGATACTTTCAAAAGAAATTACTTTTCATAAAATTTTCCAATTTGAAAACAAATTTTGAGTGAAATTTTATAAACAAAATAAAATTTGTCGCATTAAAAAAATATCATGTTTTCTCAAATTGTTCGGAATGTTCAAAATATGTTCCCATTTAAAAAAAATCACAAATTAAAAAATGTTGGTGTTCTTATAAAAGCTTCAGGTTCTCAAAAAATGTTTGTGATTCGTAAAAAATGCCCTAGTTTCAAATATTGGTCGCATTTTTTTAAAATGTACGGATTTACGAAAACTTTTGCATTTTAAAAAATGATCACTTTCCAAAAAAATATTAGGCATTTATGATTGTTTTTCCTAAAAATATCCAAAAACGCAGAAAAAAAATTAATCTGACGCGCCAGTATGTTCTTAAACATTATGCTAGCCATTGGTTACCAACACATGTTTTTCGAGTGGCTATTACTACGTGGTCAGGACTTTGAGGCCGTGAGTTCGATCCTTTAAGCATGTCGCTTCTATCGGATTTTTACTCGCACCTTGCAAACACAAGTCATTGCGGCGCTTGTCATTGCGCTGGCCCAGACATGAAATGCTACGCGTCCCACACGCTTTCTGATGCAATTATTGTCATATAATAAGAGCTTCGACACAGCTGGGCCAAGAAAAAGCAAAAACAATTGCTCGGCCGCCCAGGATGTATTGGGCCTCGGCCGCGCTCCACCTACTAGGCCTGCTCCGCATACTGCCCATCGATCCTCGCTGAGAGGAGGCAAAAAAAAATGTGTTCCAGTTCCTTATGTAGATGCCACTTGGATGGATATACTTGAAAGAAATTGTTGGCACGTAGCAATAAAAAATAATATGTTGGTTTGGCTAATTAAATAAAAATTGCGGGCACATGAGCGCTAAAATAATAGAAGAGAATAAACCATCGCCGCGCCTCTACAAAATGAGGAGGCAGCCACAACCCCGAGACAAAGGCGGACCCAGAGAAAAAAGGGTGCCTCCATCAAATAAGGAGGCAACCACTACCCAAGACGGAGGCGGATCCGAAGGAAAAAAGGCGCGAGCTAGGTGGTTGCCGTCATGCCAACCAATGCCACTGAGGGAGTCCTGGATTAGGGGGTGTCCGGATGGCCGGACTATGACCTTTGGCCGGACTCCCGGACTATGAAGATACAAGATTGAAGACTCTGTCCCGTGTCCGGATGGGACTTTCCATGGCGTGGAAGGCAAGCTTGGCGATACGATATGAAGATCTCCTCCTATTGTAACCGACTCTGTGTAACCCTAGCCCTCTCCGGTGTCTATATAAACCGGAGAGTTTTAATCCGTAGGACGAACAACAATCATACCATAGGCTAGCTTCTAGGGTTTAGCCTCTCTGATCTCGTGGTAGATCCACTCTTGTACTACCCATACCATCAATATTAATCAAGAAGGAGTAGGGTTTTTCCTCCATCGAGAGGGCCCGAACCTGGGTAAAAACATCGTGTCCCTTGTCTCCTGTTACCATCCGCCTAGACGCACAGTTCGGGACCCCCTACCCGAGATCCGCCGGTTTTGACACCGACATTGGTGCTTTCATTGAGAGTTCCTCTGTGTCGTCGCCTTTAGGCCCGATGGCTTCTTCGATCATCAACCACGACGCGGTCCAGGGCGAGACTTTTCTCCCTGGGCAGATCTTCGTATTTGGCGGCTTTGCACTACGGGCCAACTCGTTTGGCCATCTGGAGCAGATCGAAAGCTACGCCCCTCGCCATCAGATCAGGTTTGGAAGCTTAAACTACACGGCCGACATTCGCGGGGACTTGATCTTTGACGGATTCGAGCCACGGCCGAGCGCGCCACACTGTCTCGATGGACATGATCTAGCTCTACCGCCGGACATCGCCCAGTGTGCCGCTCAGGAGTCCGCTCCGACCATTAGCTCGGAGCCGACTGCGCTAACCAGGGACGGACGGTTGGACGCCGCCCCAGGAGCCGCAATCTCTACGGCGATAGAGCCGAATACCAGCCTAGTCCTTTGCAAGGCCCGTGACTCCAAGGTGCCGGACTCCATTCCGGACTCTGAATCTTCCGCACCCGTTCCGATCGAACCCGATTGGGCTCCGATCATGGAGTTCACCGCCGCGGACGTCTTTCAGCACTCTCCGTTTGGTGATATCCTGAACTCCCTAAAGTCTCTCTCTTTGTCAGAAGAGCCCTGGCCGGACTATGGTCAGCAGGGTTGGGATACGGACGATGAAGAAATTCGAAACCCACCCACCACCCACTTTGTAGCCACTGTCGACGATACAACCGACATGCTCAACTTCGACTCCGAAGACATCGATGGTATGGACGCCGATGAAGGAGACGACCAAGAACCAGCACCTATAGGGCACTGGAAAGCCACCTCATTACACGATGTATACATGGTGGACACACCCAAAAGGGATAACAACGAGGATCAAAAGGGCACAAATAGGGATCGTTCCCTCGAAAAACAATCAAAGCAGCGACGTAAGCGCCACGCAAAGCCCCACCTCGACAAAGACCCAGCCATAGAGCAGGGCGAATCAACGGAAGACGAACACGCCATCGAGCAACCGTCCAAACAGAGCGGATAATCCGAACAGCCCATCCCCGGTAAAGATAATCGTCCGGATGATCTCACGTCGGACAAATTGCTGGAACATCAGAACCTCCACCAAAGGCTCGTCGCCACTGCACGTAGCCTGAAAAAGCAGAAGCGGAGGCTCAAAACAGAAGAAGATGCACTCAGGATCAGATGGAACAAAGTACTCAATACTGCACACAAGTACGGCAACAGTCGTCACACAAAGAGCTATCCGAAGCGAAAATTACTACCGGAATTTGATGAAGAGGCCATAAAGCCCCCACAGTCCAAAAACAAGGAAGCCACCAGGTCGGATAGACGACCCAACGACCGATCTAAAGCGACAAAGGGCGCCGCACTCAATACGGCGAGCGATCCGCCTAAGGATTCGCATCAAACAGCCAGCGCAACCAGATCCATCTATGGCCCAAGAAAGCAAGCTCCAGCAAGCAATGCAATGCAAAAAAATATCCGAACATCGCGGCACACCTACATACAGGGGCGCCGCACATCCGTTGTGTTTTACCGATGAGGTGCTGGATCACGAATTTCTAGCGGGATTCAAGCCCGTGAACATAGAAGCATACGACGGAACAACAGACCCTGGAGTCTGGATAGAGGATTATATCCTCCACATACACATGGCCAGAGGAGATGACCTCCATGCCATCAAATACTTACCCCTCAAGCTCAAAGGGCCAGCCCGGCATTGGCTTAAAAGCCTTCCTGAAAACACCATGGGAAGTTGGGAAGCGCTCGAGGAGGCTTTCCAGGCAAATTTTCAAGGGACCTATGTCCGACCTCCGGATGCGGATGATCTGAGTCATATAACTCAGCAACCCGGAGAGTCGGCCCGGAAACTCTGGAACAGATTCCTTACTAAAAAGAATCAGATAGTCGACTGTCCGGACGCTGAGGCCCTAGCAGCTTTCAAACATAGCGTCCGAGACGAATGGCTCGCCAGACACCTCGGCCAAGAAAAGCCAAGAACGATGGCCGCATTAACAAGCCTCATGACCCGCTTTTGCGCAGGAGAGGATAGCTGGTTGGCAAGAAGCAGCACCAGCGACCCGAGTACATCCGAACCCAGAGATGGAAACGGGAAACCGCGCCGTAACAAAGAACAGCGCTGAATCAAGGATAACAGCCCAACGAGCACGACAGTCAACGCCGGATTCAAAAGCTCTCGGCAACATCAGAAAAAGCCGCCACCCAAAGATGACAGGGACGAGCTGTCCAACCTAAACAAAATCCTGTACAAAATATGTCAAATACACAGCACCCCCGGGAGACCTGCAAACCATACCCATAGAGATTGTTGGGTTTTCAAGCAGTCCGGCAAACTCAATGCCGAACACAAGGGGCTCGACACACCAAGCGAGGATGATGACGGACCCCACAAACAGAACACCGGAGAACAAAACAAGTTCCCACAAGAAGTCAAACAGTAAATTCACTTCACATGACAAAAGGGAAAAACAAAACGGCGCTTACGAAGACACGCGCCACACAGCCAGCCCCAGAGGAGCACCGCTACTGGTTGTTACAACCAATCACTTTTGATCATCGGGATTACTCCGGAGGGGCCTGGAACGCAGGCTGGACTGCCTTGGTCTTGAATCCGGTTATTGACGAACTACAATTTACACGAGTCCTTATGGACGGCAGCAGTGACTTAAACCTGTTATATCAGGACACAATCCACAAACTAGGGGTAAACCCAGCGCTAATCCGCCGTGGCAAAACTTCCTTTCGAGGAGCCACGCCGGGTCCAGATACCCAGAGTATGGGTTCCCTTTCGTTAGAGGTCATGTTCGGCTCACCCGACAACTTCCGAAGCGAAAAGCTAACCTTCCACATCGCCCCATTCGTAAGTCGCTATCAAGTGCTACTGGGACGTGAAGCTTTCGCCCGCTTTAACGCAATACCGCATTATGCATTCCTTACACTTAAAATGCCCGGCCCACGAGGCATCATCTCATCACAAGGGAATGACAATTGACCCCCAGAGTACGGGTAAGAGGGCGGCCGCCTGGACAGCCGCACACTAATCTAGCCCCACTATTCCGGACACGGTTAGACGAGTCTGGCATCAACACACATAATAGTCGCATAACCCTGTACAAGGGGCTTCGCGTGTCTACGCCAGGAGACAATGCGGCTCACTTCTTGCTCCAACTATGTTTTGTTTATTCTAATATGGATTTCTCGCACGCTTATTTACTAAAGTTCCTCTTTTTCGCAGACGAACACCGTGCTACGCCCGTCCAGGATACGGCACAACGGAGACACAGGCGCAGACGTTCAGTAGGGACCCGTTCCAAGGATTCTTTTCAGATTAAGACCCTGCGTAAACCTTTTTTACTGTCTCTTGTTGAAAACATCCCCCGGTTTTCGGCATAACCGAGGAGGAGGCTGGCATTTTGGCATATGGCCACGCCAGAATCTTGCGCGTACCTGGACACCAGGGGCTTTTTTACCAAGGGCTCTATTTCGGCCCGTCTTCATAAAGACCGAATACCTTAGGGAGTGTTCGGCGTCGCGAGTTAGGCCTTATATGCATCAGCTCCGAATCATGTCATTGGTCAAATGTTGGGTTTGCCCGGCTCCTGTGTTTTGCTGCCTTACGTTCCGTTATATCGGCTAACGTAGCACCAGGAGAACTACTGCGATTGTGCCCCGGTTCGGCCAGGCGAGCACCTCAGTAGAGAAAGCCGAAAACTGACTATCATGATATAGCGAGAGACTGGTCAACCACTCGATGACTCTCGGAATCTCTAGGATTCCTCTGCACTAACGAAGGACCGCTTCCCGGTCAGGTACACACGTGCCCCGGATTCGGGAGAGCGCGGTGCCTCCAGGGGCTATTGAGTAGCCCTAATGTCAAACTCCTATGGCTAAGTGAAAGTGATAAAGCTTTATAGTCCGGTTGCCTCGTTCGCCGCGCTATCACCTCCTTTGTAGGACCAAGACGTTGGATTAAGTGTGAAAAGGTGCATTTTTTGCGAACACCCCCGCATTATATGCGTGGGGGCTGAAGCCAACGACTGCCATCTTTCAGGTTATATACATATATACATTAACGGCCGCACGGGAGGTGTTATAATTCTTGCAAGCACATGTATAAAAAGCTTTTATATTCTATCAAAATATTTATTTCACAATAGCACCTGCTATTTGAACAAAACATCCTTCGAGCACTGCGCTTATATTAAACGAGCGCCCGAAAGAACTTCCTCAAGGTAGTGCTTGGCAGATACCCGGCCTTCGTCCGGATCCTGGGATGCGACAACACTGGCCTGCATATCTGCCCAGTATGTCTTGACATGGGCAAGAGCCATTTTTGCACCCTCTATACACGCCGACCTCTTCATTGCATCGACATGCGGCACAGAATCAAGGAACTGTTGCACTAATCCAAAATAACTTTTCGGCTCTGGCTCCCCCGGCCACAAATGACTCACACATACTTCATGGCGAGTCCGAATAACCTATTCAGCTCCGCAAAGGCGGCCAAATGGTCGGGTACCGAAACTGGGCGCTCTGGCTTGTGGAATTGCGACCAAAATAGTTCTTCCAAATTATGGTCGCCTCGACCTTGGAAGTGTTCGGTTGCGTCCGCCGCACTCGCTGCCACATCCAGATAAGTGTTTTCTGCACTCCACTGCCGGTCTAATGGAGCATACCTAGGATCCCCGAACTTCATCCGCAGCATATAGGGCTTTCCAGCCGTGATATCTCCGGCCTGATGCAGCTCCTCCTTCATTGCTCTCATCGTAGAACGAGCATCCTTAGCCTCGGCAGTGATCTTCTCAAGGTCCTTCTGAGCCGCCCTTTCTTCTTGTTCGAGAAATTTACAGCGGTAGGCAGCATCTTTCAATTTTACAGCCATCTCGGCTATTGCCTTCTTACTCTGGCAGTGAGCAGCCTGTTCGGCTTTCAGCTCTTTAGCCGCCTTAACGGCAGCCGCATCACTTTTTCTTGCTTGCTCCTTGGCTCGAGCAAGTTCCGCCCGAAGGTTCTCCACGGAAGCAGCACTATCTGCAATAAGCATATATATTGTAAGAAACGAGCATCGAACTCCTCTTATCAGATATCTGTGGAGCCTTCCTTGTGCCTCGTCTAGCCGCTTATTTACAAGCGCGATGTCGGCATCTGCCACGTCCAGTTGCCGCTTTAACTTGGCAGATCCATCAGTCCGGCTAGCCACCGAACGCCTCGCCACCTTCATAAAAAGGTAACATTTTATATCTGGGGTTTTGATCCTCTGTGCGCCGTCACTCTTGACGACACACAGAGTCTCAGGGGCTACTATTTATACTGGGCGCATTCTATGCGGCTCTACCAATAGGTACACCTTTTTACGTACCTCAAAGCCTGTCAGTAAACTCCTGGCGTCCTCGTACAATCCGCTTTCCGCGGATGCAATCCTTCCTATCACCGTGTTCATCACACATACGGTGTTCTTCTGAGACAGATGCACGCTCGAGCAGATCCCTCAGCCTCTCCGACCGCGCACCAGAGGGCACCGGACTAGCCCGACGACCTCTTTCAGGATCCGGACTTGGAGAAACCCGCCGGGACGACACCTCGAGGTCACCTGCCTCGTAAGTCGGTGCAGCTAGGGGAGGCGTTTCGCTCTCTATCATCTCCGGACGGAGATCCCCTAAAGACGAGCTCTGCTGAGAAGGGTTGAGATCCGAACTGCAAGGTAATATTTCGGTTATCTTCCTCAGAAATAAAACAGGGATGCCAGTAATTTTTGAGCCCCTCTCTTTACTTACGGCTTGGAGGAAAGCTGATCCCTTTGAGGGCGCAATGCGGCCGGGACAGTCTCCAGCGCCGGATCCTCTGACAAAGATTTCTTCTCCCATTTCGAGGTCATCTCCTCCGGGTCTTCAGAGGCACTCCTTTTCTTTCCCAGGTTGGGGGAATTATCGATTCCTCCCTTCTGGACAGTCTCCTTTGTGGAGGCGGCAGCTCCTTGGTTCCCCTCTTCGCCCTCTGCCGAAAGCATAATCTGTAGCATCTTGGTTAACACGGGATCTGGCGCGGTCTCGGGCAGGGGGGCTGGACACCTGATAAGCTTTGCCTTCGCTATCCACTCCTGTTCAAAGGATAGCTCTGTTAAAGGGCCACTTTATGATGAAAATACGGATGGTGTGTCCAAATATGGGGCTACTTACCTTAACATCCTGGCAATTGCAGCTCAGACCTGCGTCCTCGGATAGGCCTGGACACCTTGCTTGTGGTCCGAAGAACAATTTGTACATCTCCATGGGCGTTGCGCCCATAAAATGTTGGAGGACTCGCGGTCCCTCCGGATTAAATTCCCACAAGCGGAGAGGGCGACGTTTGCAGGGCAGCGTGCAGCGAATCAGCATAACTTGCGCCACTACGGTCAGGTTAATATCTCTTTCTAGGAGATCTCGAATGCGGTCCTGCAGTAGGGGCAAGTCTTTGGACGGCCCCCAGATAAGCCCTTCGTTGACCCATGACGCTCGCCGTGGTGGGGGACCCGAGCGAAAAACAGGAGGCGCCACCCACGTGGTGCCCCTGGGGGCTGTGATACAAAACCAGTCCCGTTGCCATAAGCCGAACTCTTCTTGGAAAGTGCCCTCGGGCCATGGAGCGCCGGCTATCTTGTTTATGATAGCTCCTCCGCACTCGGTGTGCTGCCCCTCGATGATCTTCGGCTCTACTTTGAAGGTTTTAAGCCACAATCTGAAGTGAGGGGTGATATGGAGGAAGGCTTCGCACACTACGATAAACGATGAAATTTGGAGGATGGACTCCGGAGCTAGGTCGTGAAATTCCAGCCCGTAATAGAACATCAGCCCCCTCACAAAGGGATCAATCGGGAAACCTAACCCCCGAAGGAAGTGAGATGTGAACACCACGCTCTCACCGGGCTGAGGAGAAGGAATGGCTTGCCCTTGAGCAGGCAGCCTATGCGAGATTTCGCCGGTTAGATACCTGGCATCTCTAAGCTTTCGCACGTCTTCTTCCGTAACAGAGGAAGGCACCCACCGGCCTTGAAGGTTGGAGCCGGACATCGTCGGAGGTCCGAAGCGCCTAAAGCTAGAAGCTTTGAGTGTTGGAACTCGAGGCAAGGGGCAGATTCGATTGGATTGAAAGAAGAGGGAATTGAGCCTTGGTCTCTTTATAAAGGAGTTGAATACCAAGAGCCCTCCCCGTAACCGTTTGAGACTCGCTTTCAATTAGGGAGTCATACCAAAGGCACGGTTGGGTTACCCACGCCCGTATTGATGAGAATCCCGGAATAAGGGGACACAATCTCTGCTTTGACAAGACGTGCAAAGGAAACCGCCTCGCTAAACGCGCTGAGGTGGAACAGTATAACGATTCGAATAAAGGCCTGGCCGTGACATCACGTTGCGTAATACGTCAGCAGATCTGATTGGTGCAAATATTATTCTCTCTACGGTGGAATGTGGAACTTATTTTGCAGAGCCGGACACTATCCTGGTGTACAACATCTTCTATGAAGTATTCGGAGGAGGAACCCGCCTTTCAATGCCGAAGACAACTTGCGCGCCGGACTCATCGTCATTGAAGCCTGGTTCAGGGGCTACTGAGGGAGTCCTGGATTAGGGGGTGTCCGGATGGCGGGACTATGACCTTTGGCCGGACTCCCGGACTATGAAGATACAAGATTGAAGACTTTGTCCCGTGTCCGGATGGGACTTTCCTTGGCGTGGAAGGCAAGCTTGGCGATACGATATGAAGATCTCCTCCCATTGTAACCGACTCTGTGTAACCCTAACCCTCTCCGTTGTCTATATAAACCAGAGAGTTTTAGTCCGTAGGACAAACAACAATCATACCATAGGCTAGCTTCTAGGGTTTAGCCTCTCTGATCTCGTGGTAGATCCACTCTTGTACTACCCATACCATCAATATTAATCAAGCAGGAGTAGGGCTTTACCTCCATCGAGAGGGCCCGAACCTGGGTAAAAATATCGTGTCTCTTGTCTCCTGTTACCATCCGCCTAGACGAACAGTTCGGGACCCCCTAGCCGAGATCCGCCGGTTTTGACACCGACAGCCACCACTATCACTATCAAGATCTTGTGGGTCAAACATGACACACGAGAAGACCGCAGCCCGTCGCTCTGTTTTCCAGTGTTGCCGAAACAGTTTTTCCATCAATTATATCTCCCATTGCTTTCTGCAAATTTTTTTTATCTTTTCCGTTGCAACACATGGGCATATATGCTAGTCAAGATCTATATATGTCGATGGAGATAGGTCGGTGCGGAGACTAAAACTTGTTTCAAATTATCTATTTACCACAGAAAGATTGACATGTACGACAAGAGCTGGTGCTGGATATCCTAAGACTTATCTCTTCTCTTTCTGCCAGTAATTTTTCTTGGGATTATCAATCTGTCATTCGGGTAGCTAGTGTATATTGTTTAGCTTGTGTGCAACGGCCCTAAAGTGAAGGATAGTGCACATCTAACTACATGGCTTCGTATTGTCCCTCAATCAAAGTTGTTTCATGGATCACTTCTTCTTCTGTACAACACCCCTAAACACTTCAACAAAGTAGATCTCTTCATACTCCTTCATAATAAAAGAGTATGAAAGTTCTTTTTTAAAGTATGCCCCCATGCCGAACACGCTCTGTATACATACCGCCCGTACACGTCCCGATGTACAACCCATTGGCTATGTTGCACAAGTAAAACATCAAAACAAAAGATGTGCCTAACGTTCACGGGAGTTCAGAGCTAGTGGAGCAAACAAGTCTGGGTGACTAATGAGCTGCGCGAAATTATAAGAACTAGTGGTGGATCCAATTATAAAAAATAATTTATGAATTGTTTTCAAAAATCTGAACACTATAAATTTTGTGAAAACGCGAACATTTTTTGGGAATCTAAAGGCATTTTTGGAAAACAGGAACAAAATTGAAAAAACAAACATCTTTAAAGATTACGAGCAATTTTTTGAAAACCCGAATATTTTTTTGAAAAACAGGAACAACATTTAACACGCAAACATCTTTCAAAACTATGAGCAATTTATTGAAAACCTGAATATTTTAACAAAATCTAAAATGCGAACATTTTTGAAATTATGATTAACTTTTTGAAAACGCGAACATTTTGTGAAATTCCCTGAATATTTTTGAATTTGTGGACAAATTTTGAAGTATATGGACATTTTTCGAATCATGAAGAAATTTGGAAAGCATGAGCAGTTTTTGAAATTCCTGAACTTTTTCTAAATTTGTGAACAAAATCTTAATAAGGTGAACAATTTTATAAACTTAGTATTCTAAACTTATTTGAAAAAAATCGCTCATTTTCAAGTATGTCAAAAAACAATGTGCTCTCAATGGAGCCTTCTTACCTAACCAGACAGTCTTCGTTGAACATGTTCTATTTTCGGGCTTCCTTCAAATGACCCCATCTTTTGTAAGTATACATGTGTTGGGTAACGTAGCAGAAATTCAAAATTTTCCTACGTGTCCCCAAGATCTATCTATGGAGAAACCAGCAACGAGGGGAAGGAGAGTGCATCTACATACCCTTGTAGATCGCTAAGCGGAAGCGTTCAAGAGAACGGGGTTGAAGGAGTCGTACTCGTCGTGATCCAAATCACCGGAGATCCTAGTGCCGAACGGACGGCACCTCCGCGTTCAAGACACGTACAGCCCGGTGACGTCTCCCACGCCTTGATCCAGCAAGGAGAGAGGGAGAGGTTGAGGAAGACTCCGTCCAGCAGCAGCATAACGGCATGGTGGTGGTGGAGGAGCGTGGTAATCCAGCAGGGCTTCACCAAGCACCGCGGGAGAGGAGGAGTAAGAGAGGTAGGGCTGCGCCTGGGAGAGGTGAAACTCGTCTGTTGGCAGCCCAAAAACCCCTCAAGTATATATAGGGGGAGAGGGGGGGCTGCGCCTCCACCTAGGGTTCCACCCTAGGGGCGGCAGCCAGCCCAGATCCCATCTGAGGGGCGGCCAAGGGGGGGAGAGGGGAAACTTGCCCCCCAAGTTAGGTGGGTGCGCCCCTCCCCCAACCCTAGGCGCCTTGGGCCCTTGTGGGGGCCGCACCAGCCTACCTAGGGCTGGTCCCCTCCCACACTTGGCCCATGCAGCCCTCCAGGGCCGGTGGCCCCACTTGGTGGACCCCCGGGACCCTCCCGGTGGTCCCGGTACGTTACCGATAAAACTCGAAACTTTTCCCGTGACCAAAACAGGACTTCCCATATATAAATCTTTACCTTCGGACCATTTCGGAACTCCTCGTGACGTCCGGGATCTCATCCGGGACTCCGAACAACATTCGGTAACCACATACAAACTTCCTTTATAACCCTAGCGTCATCGAACCTTAAGTGTGTAGGCCATACGGGTTCGGGAATCATGCAAACATGACCGAGACATTCTCCGGTCAATAACCAACAGCGGGATCTGGATACCCATGTTGGCTCCCACATGTTCCACGATGATCTCATCGGATGAACCACGATGTCAAGGGCTCAATCGATCCCGTATACAATTCCCTTTGTCTAGCGGTATTGTACTTGCCCGAGATTCGATCGTCGGTATGCCGATACCTTGTTCAATCTCGTTACCGGCAAGTCTCTTTACTCGTTCCGTAACACATCATCCCGTGATCAACCCCTTGGTCACATTGTGCACATTATGATGATGTCCTACCGAGTGGGCCCAGAGATACCTCTCCGTTTACACGGAGTGACAAATCCCAGTCTCGATTCGTGCCAACCCAACAGACACTTTCGGAGATACCTGTAGTGCACCTTTATAGCCACCCAGTTACGTTGTGACGTTTGGTACACCCAAAGCATTCTTACGGTATCCGGGAGTTGCACAATCTCATGGTCTAAGGAAATGATACTTGACATTTGAAAAGCTTTAGCATACGAACTACGATCTATGTGCTAGGCTTAGGATTGGGTCTTGTCCATCACATCATTCTCCTAATGATGTGATCCCGTTATCAATGACATCCCATGTCCATGGTCAGGAAACTGTAACCATCTATTGATCAACGAGCTAGTCAACTAGAGGCTTACTAGGGACATGGTGTTGTCTATGTATCCACACATGTATCTGAGTTTCCTATCAATACAATTATAGCATGGATAATAAACGATTATCATGAACAAGGAAATATAATAATAACTAATTTATTATTGCCTCTAGGGCATATTTCCAACAGTCTCCCACTTGCACTAGAGTCAATAATCTAGTTCACATCGCCATGTGATTAACACTCACAGGTCACATCGCCACGTGACCAACATCCAAAGAGTTTACTAGTGTCGCTAAACTAGTTCACATCATCATGTGATTAAGACTCAATGAGTTCTTGGGTTTGATCATATTTTTCTTGTGAGAGATGTTGTAGTCAACGGGTCTGCAACATTCAGATCCGTATGTACTTCGCAAATCTCTAGGTCATTTTGTAAATGCTGCTTCCACGCTCCACTTGGAGCTATTCCAAATGGTTGCGCCACTATACGTATCTGGTTTGCTACTCAGAGTCACTCGGATAGGTGTTAAAGCTTGCATCGACGTAACCCTTTACGCCGAAATCTTTATCACCTCCATAATCAAGAAACATGTCCTTATTTGTTACAAGGACAATTTTGACCGCTGTCCAATGATCCATTCCTAGATCATTCTTGTACCCCTTGACTGACTCATGGCAAGGCACACTTCCGGTGCGGTACACAACATAGCATACTATAGAGACTACGTCTAAAACATAGGGGACGACATTCGTCCTTTCTCTCTCTTCTGCAGTGGTCGAGCTTTAACTCTTAACTTCATACCTTACAACTCAGGCAAGAACTCCTTCTTTGACTGATCCATCTTGAACACCTTCAAGATCATGTCAAGGTATATGCTCATTTGAAAGTATCATTAAGCGTTTTTGATCTATCCTCATAGATCTTGATGCTCAATGTTCAAGTAGCTTAATCTAGGTTTTCTATTGAAAAACACCTTTCAAATAACCCTATATGCTTTCCAGAAATTCTGCATCATTTCTGATTAACAATATGTCAACAACATATACTCATCAAAAATTATATAGTGCTCCCACTCACTTCTTTGGAAATACAAGTTTCTATGAACTTTGTATAAACCCAAAATCTTTGATCATCTCATCAAAGCGCACATTCCAACTCCGAGATGCTTACTCCAGTCCTTAGAAGGATCGCTGGAGCCAGCATACCTTTTAGCATCCTTAGCATCGACAAAACTTTTCGGATTGTATCACATACAACTTTTCCTTACGAAAACTGGTAAGGAAACTCGTCTTGACATCCATCTGCCAGATTTCATAAATGCAGCTAATGCTAACATGAATCCGACGGACTTAAGCATCGCTACGGATGAGAAAATCTCATCGTAGTCAACTCCTTGAACTTGTGAAAAACTCTTCACCACAAGTCGAGCTTCATAGACAGTGACATTACCGTCCATGTCCGTCTTCTTCTTAAAGATCCATTTATCTCAATGGCTTGCCGATCATTGGGCAAGTCCACCAAAGTCCATGCTTTGTTCTGATATATGGATCCAATCCTATCTCGGATTTCATGGCTTCTAACCATTTGTCGGAATTTGGGCCCACCATCGCTTCAACATAGCTCGTAGGTTCATTGTTGTCTAGCAACATGACCTTCAAGACAGGATCAATGTACCACTCTGAAGCAGTACGCGTCCTTGTCGTCCTACGAGGTTCCGTAGTGACTTGATCCGAAGCTTCATGATCACTATCATAAGCTTCCACTTCAATTGGTGTAGGTGCCACAGGAACAACTTCCTGTGCCCTGCTACACACTGGTTGAAGTGATGGTTCAATAACCTCATCAAGTCTCCACCATCCTCCCACTCAATTCTTTTGAGAGAAACTTTTCCTCGAGAAAGGACCCGTTTCTAGAAACAATCACTTTTGCTTCCGGATCTGAATTAGGAGGTATACCCAACCATTTTGGGTATCCTATGAAGATGCATTTATCCGTTTTTGGGTTCGAGCTTATCACAATGAAACTTTTTCACATAAGCGTCGCAGCCCCAAACTTTCAAGAAACGACAACTTAGGTTTCTCCAAACGGTGTCGTCTCAACGGAATTACGTGGTACCCTATTAAAGTGAGTGTGGTTGTCTCTAATGCCTAACCCATGAACGATAGTGGTAATTCGATAAGAGACATCATGGTACGCACCATATCCAATAGGGTGCAACTATGTTGTTCGGACACACCATCACACTATGGTGTTCCAGGCGGTATAAATTGTGAAACAATTTCCACAATGTCTTAATTGCGTGCCAAAGCTTGTAACTCAGATACTCATCTCTATGATCATATCATAGACATTTTATCCTCTTGTCACAATGATCTTCAACTTCACTCTGAAATTACTTGAACCATTCAATAATTCAGACTTGTGTTTCATCAAGTAAATATACTCAACATCTACTCGAATCATCTGTGAAGTAAGAACATAACGATATTCACTGCATGCCTCAGCACTCATTGGACTGCTCACATCAAAATGTGTTACTTCCAACAAGTTGCTATCTTGTTCCATCTTACTGAAAACGAGGCTTTTCAGTCATCTTGCCCATGTGGTAAGATTTGCATATCTCAAGTGATTCAAAATCAAGTGAGTCCAAATGATCCATCTGCATGGAGTTTCTTCATGCGTATACACCAATAGACATGGTTCGCATGTCTCAAACTTTTCAAAAACGAGTGAGTCCAACGATCCATCAACATGGAGCTTCTTCATGCGTTTTATACCAATATGACTTACATGGCAGTGCCACAAGTGGTACTATCATTACTATCTTATATCTTTTGGCATGAAAATGTGTATCACTAGAATCGAGATTCAATAAACCATTCATTATAGGTGCAAGACCATTGAAGGTATTATTCAAATAAATAGAGTAACCATTATTCTCCTTAAATGAATAACCGTATTGCGATAGACATAATCCAATCATGTCTATGCTCAACGCAAACACCAAATGACAATTATTCAGGTTTAATACTAATCTTGATGGTAGAGGGAGCGTGCGATGTTTGATCATCAAACTTGGAAACACTTCCAACACATATCGTCAGCTCACCTTTAACTAGTCTCCGTTTATTCCGTAGCTCTTTTATTTCGAGTTACTAACACTTAGCAACCGAACCGGTATCTTAATACCCTGGTGCTACTAGGAGTACTAGTAAGGTACACATTCACATAATGTATATCCAATATACTTCTATCGACCTTGCCAGCCTTCTCATCTACCAAGTATCTAGGGTAATTCCGCTCTAGTGACTGTTCCCCTTATCATAGAAGCACTTAGTTTCGGGTTTGGGTTTCTTCACTGGAGCAGCAACTGATTTGCCGTTTCATGAAGTGTCCCTTCTTGCCCTTGCCCTTCTTGAAACTAGTGGTTTCACCAACCATCAACAATTGATGCTCCTTCTTGATTTCTACTTTCGTGGTGTCAAACATCGTGAATACCTCAAGGATCATCTATCCCTAATATGTTATAGTTCATCACGAAGCTCTAGCAGCTTGGTGGCAATGACTTTGGAGAAACATCAGTATCTCATCTGGAAGATCAACTCCCACTCGATTCAAGTGATTGTTGCACTCAGACAATCTGAGCACAAGCTCAACGATTGAGCTTTTCTCCGTTAGTTTGCAGGCTAAGAAAATCGTCGGAGGTCTTATACCTCTTGACGTGGGCACGAGCCTGAAATCCCAATTTCAGCCCTCGAAACATCTCATATGTTTCGCGACATTTCGAAAACGTCTTTTGGTGCCTCAACTCTAAACCGTTTAACTGAACTATGACGTAGTTATCAAAACGTGTATGTCCGACGTTCACAACATCCACAGACGACATTTGGGGTTCAACACACTGAGCGGTGCATTAAGGACATAAGCTTTCTACTCTCCGCATAATCGCTACTGTCAACTTTCAACTATATTTTCTCTAGGAACATATATAAACAGTGGAACTAAAGCGCGAGCTTACGACATAATTTGCAAAGAGTTTTTGACTATGTTCAGGATAATTAAGTTCATCTTATGAACTCCCACTCAGATAGACATCCCTCTAGTCATCTAAGTGATTACATGATCCGAGTCAACTAGGCTGTGTCCGATCATCACGTGAGACAGACTAGTCATCATCGGTGAACATCTTCATGTTGATCTTATCTACCATACGAGTCATGCTCGACCTTTCGATCTCTTGTGTTCCGAGGCCATGTTTGTACATGCTAGGCTCGTCAAGTCAACCTAAGTGTTTCGCGTGTGTAAAACTGTCTTACACCCGTTGTATGTGAACGTAGGAATCTATCACACCCGATCATCACGTGGTGCTTCGAAACGACGAACTTTCGCAACGGTGCACAGTTAGGGGGAACACTTTCTTGAAATTTTAATGAGGGATCATCTTATTTACTACCGTCGTTCTAAGCAAATAAGATGCATAAACATGATAAACATCACATGCAATCAAATAGTGACATGATATGGCCAATATCATATTGCTCCTTTTGATCTCCATCTTCGGGGCTCCATGATCATCATCGTCACCGGCATGACACCATGATCTCCATCATCATGATCTCCATCATCGTATCTCCATGAAGTTATCTCGCAAATTTATTACTTCTACTACTATGGCTACCGGTTAGCAATAAAGTAAAGTAATTACATGGCGTTGTTCAATGACACACAGGTCATACAATAAATAAAGACAACTCCTATGGCTCCTGCCGATTGTCATACTCATCGACATGCAAGTCGTGATTCCTACTACAAGAACATGATCAATCTCATACATCACATATCATTCATCACATTCTTCTTGGCCATATCACATCACATAGAATACCCTGCAAAAGCAAGTTAGACGTCCTCTAATTGTTGTTTGCATGTTTTACGTGGCTGCTATGGGTTTCTAGCAAGAACGTTTCTTACCTACGCAAAACAACAACGTGATATGCCAATTGCTATTTACCCTTCATAAGGACCCTTTTCATCGAATCTGATCCGACTAAAGTGGGAGAGACTGGCACCCACTAGCCACCTTATGCAACAAGTGCATGTCAGTCGGTGGAACCTGTCTCACGTAAGTGTACGTGTAAGGTCGGTCCGGGCCGCTTCATCCCACAATACCGTGGAAACAAGATTGGACTAGTAACGGTAAGCATATTGAACAAAATCAACGCCCACAACTACTTTGTGTTCTACTCGTGCATAGAATCTATGCAATAGACCTAGCTCATGATGCCACTGTTGGGTAACGTAGCAGAAATTCAAAATTTTCCTACGTGTCACCAAGATCTATCTATGGAGAAACCAGCAACGAGGGGAAGGAGAGTGCATCTACATACCCTTGTAGATCGCTAAGCGGAAGCGTTCAAGAGAACGGGGTTAAAGGAGTCGTACTCGTCGTGATCCAAATCACCGGAGATCCTAGTGCCGAACAGACGGCACCTCCGTGTTCAAGACACGTACAGCCCGGTGACGTCTCCCACGCCTTGATCCAGCAAGGAGAGAGGGAGAGGTTGAGGAAGACTCCGTCCAGCAGAAGCATAACGGCGTGGTTGTGGTGGAGGAGCATGGTAATCCAGCAGGGCTTCGCCAAGCACTGCGGGAGAGGAGGAGTAAGAGAGGTAGGGCTGCGCCTGGGAGAGGTGAAACTCGTCTGTTGGCAGCCCAAAAACCCCTCAAGTATATATAGGGGGAGAGGGGGGGCTGCGCCTCCACCTAGGGTTCCACCCTAGGGGCGGCGGCCAGCCCAGATCCCATCTGAGGGGCGGCCAAGGGGGGGGGGAGGGGAAACTTGCCCCCCAAGTTAGGTGGGTGCGCCCCCTCCCCCAACCCTAGGCGCCTTGGGCCCTTGTGGGGGGCGCACCAGCCCACCTGGGGCTGGTCCCCTCCCACACTTGGCCCATGCAGCCCTCTGGGGCCGGTGGCCCCACTTGGTGGACCCCCGGGACCCTCCCGATGGTCCCGGTACGTTACCGATAAAACCCGAAACTTTTCCCGTGACCAAAACAGGACTTCCCATATATAAATCTTTACCTCCGGACCATTCCGGAACTCCTCGTGACGTCCGGGATCTCATCCGGGACCCCGAACAACATTCGGTAACCACATACAAACTTCCTTTATAACCCTAGCGTCATCGAACCTTAAGTGTGTAGACCCTACGGGTTCGGGAATCATGCAGACATGACCGAGACGTTCTCCGGTCAATAACCAACAGCGGGATCTGGATACCCATGTTGGCTCCCACATGTTCCACGATGATCTCATCGGATGAACCACGATGTCAAGGACTCAATCGATCCCGTATACAATTCCCTTTGTCTAGCGATATTGTACTTGCCCGAGATTCGATCGTCGGTATGCCGATACCTTGTTCAATCTCGTTACCGGCAAGTCTCTTTACTCGTTCCGTAACACATCATCCCGTGATCAACCCCTTAGTCACATTGTGCACATTATGATGATGTCCTACCGAGTGGGCCCAGAGATACCTCTCCGTTTACACGGAGTGACAAATTCCAGTCTCGATTCGTGCCAACCCAACAGACACTTTCGGAGATACCTGTAGTGCACCTTTATAGCCACCCAGTTACGTTGTGACGTTTGGTACACCCAAAGCATTCTTACGGTATCCGGGAGTTGCACAATCTCATGGTCTAAGGAAATGATACTTGACATTAGAAAAGCTTTAGCATACGAACTACGATCTTTGTGCTAGGCTTAGGATTGGGTCTTGTCCATCACATCATTCTCCTAATGATGTGATCCCGTTATCAATGACATCCCATGTCCATGGTCAGGAAACTGTAACCATCTATTGATCAACGAGCTAGTCAACTAGAGGCTTACTAGGGACATGGTGTTGTCTATGTATCCACACATGTATCTGAGTTTCCTATCAATACAATTATAGCATGGATAATAAACGATTATCATGAACAAGGAAATATAATAATAACTAATTTATTATTGCCTCTAGGGCATATTTCCAACAACATGCCCATGGTAGGCATCCAGTTCAGAACGATTTCCAACACCGTAATGCAGGTTTTCCAACAATTTATCGGTCTTTTTTGACGGAGAAACCTCCAAAATATGCAAGACTTATCGAAAACCAAAACTACTTGACATGCTGACTTGAATTGGTCATACAAGGCCATGAAAAAAAATGAGGGCATTTCAAGGATGTCAAGAGAACAATGTGCTTTGGGATGGAGCCTTCTCGCTTACCTGAACACCCTCCTTAAACATGGTCTATTTTTGGACATCCTTCAAACGACTATAACTTTTGCGAACAGGTGAGCATGACCATGGTAGGTTTTCATATCTGGTGTAATGATTTCTGACACCGTATGCAAGTTACGACACGTCCGACCATTTATCATCCTTTTTTGATCGAGAAAAATCCAGAAAATACAAAAATGAAAACAACTTGGCATGGTATGTTTTTGGACATCCTTCAAATGACCCCAAGTTTTAGAAGATTGTGGGCATGCCCATGGTAGGCACCAATGCCAGATTTGGACGACTTCCGACACCATATGCATGTTTTGACACACCTGGCCATTTATCAGTCTCTTCTAACGGAGAAAACTCCAGAAAATGCAAAACTTATCGAAAATGAAAACAAGTACGAGGTGACTTGAATTGGTAATACAAGGCCATGCAAAAAAAAACTGAAACCATTTCATGGATGTCGAGAAACAACATGCTCGCAAACGGAGCCTTTTGGCCTACCCGAACATGCTCTGGTGAATATGGTCTATTTTTAGACATCCTTCAAATGTCCCAAACTTTTGCAACCAGGTGGGCATGCCCATGATAGGCATCCATTCCAGCTCTGAAGCAAAAAAGTATTTAAAATCATAATTTGAATAGTAAATATTTTTAAAAGCACTTAATAAATATTTGAAGGAAAGAAGAATTTAAAATCATAACTTCAAATAATTACTTAAAACTGTTATTTTGGTATTCCCAACAATATTTAATTTTTTTGAATAGCTTTCAAAAAGAATAATAAAGTTCAAAAAGGATAAAAATGAATTAAGTAAAAAGGAAGAGAAAAACGAAAAAATATAAAAGAAAACAACGCTCAGGCTTGGCACAACTAGGCGACGACATCGTTCCTGCTGGGCTGGGCAAGTGCTCGTGGATTTATAAAAAGTTCATTGATTCAAGAAATGTTCCCGTTTGCAACTTTTGATAACAAATTCACAAAAATGTTCCATTTTACAAAATTTGGTCACAAATTCAAAAAATGTTAACGAGTTTCAAAGAATTCTAATATTTCAAAATTTATTTAGAATTTCAAAAATGTTATTGTTTTCACATTTTCCAACAAAAATACAAACAACGTATGGAAATTAAAAATTAATTAATTATATTTTTGGGTATTTTTATGATTATTTTTAGAGTCCAAACTTATGTTTTACAATAAATGTTCGTGTACAAAATTTTATTTTCCCCTTAATATTTTTTTAGTGTTTTTACATTCTGAAAATTTAGTAATGACACAAAGCATTTTTTGGATTTTATGCGCACTTTATCATAATACATATATTTTTACTTGTTGAAAAAGCCAACAGTTTTTTGAAATATTGAACAAAATTTTGAAAGCATGAGCATTTTTGGGAAAAGGAAAAACGAAAAGAAAAGGGAACACGAAAAAGAACATAAAAATAAATAGAAATAGTGAGTGAAAGTTGTAGATTTTCCAAAAAAAACGAGATTTTAAAATATTGAAGAATTTGAAAAAAAAATCATGGACTTGAAATGGTCATGGGTGTTCAAAAAAAAGTTTGCAAATAAACTGAAAAAAATTCACAAGGGGTTAGTAAAAAAACTGAAATCAAGTTCATGGATTTGGAAAAAGTTCACAAAATTTGGATAAAATAATTCTGGAGATGAAAAGATTCAGAAATTTGGAAAATTTGTGGAGTTTTGGAAACAACTAAAGCATTTGAAAAAAATCAGAAAAAAGTAAAAGAGGGGAAAAGAAACAGGAAAAAGGAAAAAGAAAGTAAAAAAATAAAATAAGATAAAAACCAGAGTCTTTCTTTTTAGCGTGATTAGGTGCGTTTTGCGATGCTCTTTACTTGTGAAATTAATTCCATTTTTTCTCCCACTGGTTATTATGCCAATTCGTATTCCGCGCATGCCATGGAGGCAGTCGAGGAAACGTCGAACACCAAGGGCGCTATTGGGCCAGTCATGTAGGTAAATGCTTTTGGTTTTGGGAAGGTTTAGTTTTTTTTTCTTTCTTCATGTTTTTTGTTTTCTCTGTCTTTTCTTTCATTTTCATTGTTTATTTTATTGTTGATTTCAAAATTTCCATTTTTAATTTTTCAATATTTTCCAAATTTAATAAAAAGGAATAAAATTTGAGAACATACTTTAAATTCATGAATTGTCTTCCTAATTTATGAACAGTTTGAAGAAAAACATTAAATTCGGGAAATATGAAGCCACAATTGTTTTGACCGTTTTTATAAACTCATGATTTTCTAAAAAATATCTTGAACATTTAATGGAATTCATGAAATGTTTTTTCATATTCTTGAATAGTTCTGAAATTCATGAATATTTTTTAAATTCATGATTGTTTTTTAAAATTTATGAAAAAAATAATAAAAAACAATTCCTGAATATTTTTAGAAAAAAAATGAAAGACTCTTCACTATAAAACCACATGAAATATAAAAACTGATGAAAGAACAAATGGGAAAAAATCCCAATGCAGTACAGATGGGCCACGGACCTGCGCGTTTGTTAGGAATCATAATGTTTTTAAAATGGAAAGTATTTTAATGGAAGTGGAATATAAAGTCAGTTGATAAACCGGCCTAAAACAAAATCGCCAGCGTAATAAGCACATATTGCTATATGACCGCGGCTGTGTCAGTTCTGATACTGCCATGTGGGACCCATGACCCGGCCAAACCCTTACAGTCGGGGTACACTTTGAGAAAAAAAAACACAAACTCTCCTAGGGTTCTATTCCTAGGAACTTAGTAATTATAAGGAGGCGTACATTAAGTTGTTTCATGGGTAAGGATGTAGATTTGCACTTCCGTTGGACGCCCGCCCAATTATGTAAAACGGATGAAGCAACAAAGCTATATGTCATCGCACTTCCAATGACTATATTTTAAGAATAACCTTTTGGTGATTCAGCAAATATCAATAGTGAAACAAATCACTTACCAGCAATAGATTGTTCCGTCCTTTGTAAGCATATTTTCCTGATGTTGTCATTAGCGAGCATGACTATCAGAACGCGATGTATATAGCTTCCAAGTGAATGATGAAAGATTTTCTACAGCTTATAAGATATGGTTAGTGGGGTTTGTTTGACCCCCCCCCTTCCTGTTTCGTCATGTAACTAAAAACTAGCAGTATACTACTCAGCTTGTTAACTAGCAGTACTATTTGTTAATTTGGCCCCTTGAATCAACTTGGATGGATGGTTTATACT
>NC_041381.1:573290250-573319136 GCF_002162155.2 Triticum dicoccoides | reverse complement strand
CGTGTCTATTTTTTTTAAATCTAACCTCCATAAACTAATATTTACAAAATGGTCCAAGGCTTACTCCCCTGGGTTAGTCGTATCTTCACCAGCGATGCAAGGCATGAAGACGGGTGGTCACCGAGTTCATCCAATTCTAGTGGCCACCGAGTCCGAGTTCTACCACAGGAGACATGGGTGGGTCTAATGGTGCTTTTGGTCGGAGTGATTGGCTTTTGAGTAAAGTGCTTTTGATGGTCCAGCGAGTTCAGGAACTAGCAACACACCCTGATTTTTTAAATGGCATTTCTGGTTATCATCCAGACTGCCTCAGCCTCACAAACACTTCTAGCACCCACATTAAAAAACACAAGGCAACCATGTGCAAAAAGTAAATGTGATATCCAGGTTGCCCGAGGAGTCACCTGGATGGATTCATCAATCCATCCCACATAATAAAAGAAGACAAGACTTGTCTACACAGCAAGGCTAAATATGGGGATGGTAAGATAACTCTTTTATGGATGATTGCAATGCAGGTGATCATGGCAAACAGTATGGACGTGCCTGGACAGCATCTTGGCCTCTAGAAGAAAAGAATCAATGACCTCAACATTGCCTGCTTGATTGCTTTGTTCACAGTTATCAGTGGCGTTGTTTTAGGGATCATGGTGGTCCACCTCTATCGATTCTACCATTTTATCATCTTGAGATGACACTATCCCTCCAAAATTCTAAAAAGTTTCCAATCTAAACCCTCCAAAAAATATTTACAAGGTTGAGTGAGGGGGGTTGGCAGTGCCCCCATCCCAGCTAGTCGTAAGATTCCTATTGTCAGATTCCCAACGGTGAGAATAATCAACCCAACTGGGGATGTGCAAACAATATGCGTCGTATGCATTAGTGACTTCCGTGTCGGTGAGTGTGTGGTGGTGCTCCCAATCGGCGACCACATCTTCCACCACCACTACATTTGGGAGGAGGTTTCATAGGAAGTTCCATGTTGCTCGCTTTGTAGGGCAGCTCTACCATGATGGTACGTGGATCTACTTTTCTAGTCTTTACATGACTGGAAAACTTTCATAATCCTCGATTAGATTTTGACACATGAGCTTGTAGTGATCATTATGTTTCTGTTATGTTAAAGATGTAGATTGGGTAATGTTGTGATGATTTGATGTGTTGTTCCTTCGTGTACTACGATTTTTTTTATGGTCAGCATTGTGTACATGATTGACCAACTTAATATGAGTTTATTTTGACACATGAAATTGACCTCCTTAGTGTACATGAAATATCGAGTGCGGTTTATCAGGGGAATCATGAATAGATACATGGGAATCTTGCCCTTCATCACCTCTTTGACACTAAGCTTGCTAATCTAATCCATGGAAGAAATGTAACTACACAGGAAGCTTCTAAATATCTCCACTAGTGGTACCTCCTTCACATCAACCACATATTTTCTCATGTTCCATATTCTCCAAATCAACATGATGATGTTTGTTTATTCTGTTCTTCATGAAGTAACCCATGAAGTCAAGATAAAATGCCTTAAACTGGTGTTTTTTCAAAATTGACTTTCACAAAGCATATGACATCGTGCATTGGTCCTTCTTACGGGAAATTCTCATTTGGAAAGGTTTCAATAACCATTGAATTTATAGGTCATGCAGCTCGTTTCTAGTGGTAGAACAACAATTAACATCAATGGTGAAATCAGCTCCTACTTCTACACCTCTCGTGGGTGTGCCAAGGGGACCCTCTTTCCCTTTTTTTGTTTAACTTGGTGGTTGATGCGTTGGCGACCATCCTCGATGCGGCTAAACGATCTGGTCATATTTAGGTTATATGCATCATCTATTAGGGAGGTGGGGTCACTCACCTCCAATATGCCGACGATATGGATCGGGCGCGAATTTTTAGGTTTGACTAGGTATTATAGGAGGGTTGTCACAGATTATGATACTATATCTAGACCATTATATGATGTTTTGCTAAAGGACAAATTCCAATGAGCCACGTCGCACCCGACCAATATTGTCCCACCCGACCCCATATATATTCCTCCCCATTTGCTCGCAGGACCAAACCCTAGCCACTTCACTCCACTCCTCTCCGCCACCCAAGCTCGTCTCCGGCCACGTCTGCCCATCTCCGACATGGCGGGAAGCGGATCCGAGTCCTTCACGTCTATATTCGTCAACCGCGAGCTCATCCCATGCGGCCCCGAGAAGGAAATGGCCGTCCGACTTGTGCTCCGCCGCTCCCGGGAGGAGGCTCGTGCACAACAGCACTCAGGCTCCTTCCGTCGGGAATCCATTGCGTCCGCCCAAATGGTGCATGGATCCAGCGCTAGGGCAGTCGTCGCTGCCTCACCGGAGGTGGTGCGGTTCATATGGTGTCCGAACGCAGTGGTAGAAGCGCAACCCCTCCGTTGGCACGCCGAGGCCATGGACGCATCGTGGGCGTCGTCCGACGCAAACATGGAATGGCAGCGGGCACAGGAGGCAGCGACAACACTCGCTGTGGTGGACGTCAACAAGGTGGATCACATTCTTCGGCGCCCCGTATGGTACACCACTCTGGGCGTCGCAACCACTTCGTGGTGGATGTCGCTGATACGTCCATTTTGCATCATGCTTTTATATCAATATTTATTCCATTATGGGTTGTTACTACACATTATGTCACAATACTTATGCCTTTTATCTCTTATTTAACAAGGTTTACACGAAGAGGGAGAATGCCGGCAGCTGGAATTCTGGGCTGGAAAAGGAGAAAATATTAGAGACCTATTTTGCACAACTCCAAAAGTCCTGAAACTCCACAAAAGTCAGTTTTGGAATATATTAAAAATATTGGGCGAAGAAAGCACTAGAGGGGGGCCACCCACCAGCCACGAGGGGGTGGGCACGCCCTACCCCCCTTGGGCGCGCCTTCCTGCCTCGTGGGCCACCTGGCAGGCCCCTGACATCCATCTTTTGATATATGGTGTCTTTTGCCTTGGAAAAAATCATAAGGAAGCTTTCGGGACAAGGCGCCACCCTCTCGACGCAGAACCTGGGAAAGACCAATCTAGGGCTCCGGCGGAGCTGTTCTGCCGGGGAAACATCCCTCCGGGAGGGGGAAATCATCGCCATCATCATCACCATCGATCCTCTGATTGAGGGGGGGGGGGGTCAATCTCCATCAGCATCTTCACCAACACCTTCTCCTCTCAAACCCTAGTTCATCTCTTGTATCCGATCTTTGTCTCAAAACCTCAGATTGGTACATGTGGGTTGCTAGTAGTGTTGATTACTCCTTATAGTTGATGCTAGTTGGTTTATTCCGTGGAAGATCATATGTTCAGATCCTTAATGCTATTCAATACCCCTCTGATTATGAACATGAATATGATTTGTGAGTAGTTACGTTTGTTCCTGAGGACATGGGAGAAGTCTTGTTTTAAGTAATCATGTGAATTTGGTATTTGTTCGATATTTTGATGAGATGTATGTTGTCTCTCCTCTAGTGGTGTTATGTGAACGTCGACTACATGACACTTCACCATGATTTGGGCCTAGGGGATGGCATTGGGAAGTAATAAGTAGATGATGGGTTGCTAGAGTGACAGAAGCTTAAACCCTAGTTTATGCGTTGCATTGTAAGGGGCTGATTTAGATCCATATGTTTCATGATATGGTTAGGTTTACCTTAATTCTTCTTTCGTAGTTGCGGATGCTTGCGAGAGGGGTTAATCATAAGTGGGATGCTTGTCCAAGGAAGGGCAGTACCCAAGCACCGGTCCACCCACATATCAAATTATCAAAGTAACTAACGTGAATCATATAAGCATGATGAAAACTAGCTTAACGATAATTCCCATGTGCCCTCGGGAGCGCTTTGCTTTATATAAGAGTTTGTCGAGGCTTGTCCTTTGCTACAAAAATGATTGGGGTCACCTTGCTGCACCTTGTTACTTTTGTTACTTGTTACCCGTTACGAATTACCTTATCACAAAACTATCTGTTACCGATAATATCAGTGCTTGCAGAGAATACCTAACTGAAAACCGCTTGGCATTTCCTTCTACTCCTCATTGGGTTTGACACTCTTACTTACCGAAAGGACTATGATAGATCCCTATACTTGTGGGTCATCAGTCGCCGACTCGTCCCAGGATGGATTCATCATCGATCTAACGTCCACCGACACCCAACGGATTCCATGTTTCAACGAGGAAGAGTAGGGCTTGGGAGACGCGGTAGTCCCGTGAGCCAGCTTGTGTCCCATGCACTACCTTACTTTGCCGGCATCCAGACCAACACTCTGGAAAGCACAGCCGTCCGCCGGACATGGCCACAACGACAGGACGAGCTCCGCTTAAAGATTGCTATGATGCAGGTAATAATGTGGGGTTGACATTTCTAATTTGAGGTATCCCGATGTGGATTGTATTATTTGAGGCTTGATCGGTTAGTATACGCGGACGCATCTAGGCGCGTCCACGGGCTAGCAGACCCTTTAAAAGTCGACCAATAAAAACGCGTATAAGGGGCACTGCAAACCGTTTTTACGGTGTGAAATTGCCCCGGGCAGAGCAGGCCCCGTAAATGGAACTGTATCCCACTATGGCCACTTTTCTCTCTTTTTTCCTTTTTCCAGCCGTCCCGGCAGAGCCCGTCTCCGGACATGGTGTGCCTTTGCCCCGGCGCCGCCCGCCTCACCCCAGCGCCTTCAGCCCAGACCGCACGCTCCCTGGCGCGCTTGCGCGTCCCCGGTTGAGCACGACACTGCCCACCGCCGCATGCGCTCCCTGGTGCCCCCCAAACATGGCCACGCAAGCTCCCCAGCACCCCCTTCTCCAGCATCGCCACACCCTAATTTGGGCCGCCGGTGGCCTAATCCGCCCCGCCCATGGACGTCCTCACCTCGACAGTGGAGGTCGAGCCGGCCGTAATTCGAACCGGCGGCGACAAATTCCGACGTGCGGCCGCTTCTTCTGATGGGCAGCGACATATTCTGGTGTGTTCTGGGTACATTCCGGCCAGTTCCGCTACGGCGCATCTGCTCCGACAAGGTTTGAACAGTTTGCGGGTTGAACTGTATACTGCCTTCGAAACTGTACATATAAGTTTCTCGTGGATGAATTTTCAGTGCCCTCTAAAAAGTTTAAGGGTCGAACGAGTTTTACAGGATCTGCTAGGCGCCGTTTTTTGACCGAAACTGTAAAGACCTCTCTTTTTTACGGGTTTGACCACTTTAAGGGTCTGGTAGAGATGCTCTTACATTGCTGGCTTGCAGCACGTTGTGCCCACACTCCCGTGTTCAGGCTGGTTTGATGCTAACACTTCACAGCACACCGCTTGCAGGTCGACACGCAGGGGCTTCATGTTCATGAATTATCCATCAATCCCTAAAGTGGTTACCACATATTTATGTGAAAAAAGGAAACTAGATAGCAATGATTTATTGCCGCCCGTCCCTTTCTTACATACGTCTGTGTTTCTCGGCCAGGGAAGGGGCCAAGAAGTGGTGGAGAAGGAGATTCCACACAGGTAAAGCTTTACTTACATATCACTGCTGCACCTTTGAGAGGAGAGACAGAGGAAGGATGTCACACCCTTGCCTTTGGCCAAGGTAGCCGCCGGATTTAGGGTTCGTCGCTGGCGAGAGTGGACGGAGGAAGGGGATCAGTAGGTGCGAGAGATGCGGACGCAACCAGAGAGAGAGAGAGCTAAAGAGAGAGAGGGGGAGAGAGAGAGAGAGAAGAGTGAATTCAAATGATCATTTCCACGATACCCCGTACAGCTCGACTCGGTCAGCTTATAAGCTGCAATGGTTACACTCAACCTATGGCCCGCTACACACACCCAGGCCCACACCAGACCGTCCTATCTATTCAAACCTCCTGCCAACTCTTTACGCTTTCTTCTTCTGTATACGTCTTCCCCCTTGCTTGACACCTAATGACAGTAGCTCGATACTAACATTTCCCTCCCCTTGAGAACCAGCTGGTCCCCAGGCTGGTGCATCTAGGAACCGTGCTTTGAGCACTTCGTGGTCTTCCCAAGTAGCAGCTGAGTCTAGTACCGACGTCCACTTGATCAGCACTTGCAAATGAGCCGCATTTCCTTTCTTGACCAACCTTCTGTCCAAGATCTGTTCTGGAAGCACCCCTGGTATTGATAAATCCAGAGGTTTGGGCAACATAGTGAACACTGGTGTGTGATCTGGCACATGACATTTCAACTGGGACACATGGAACACTGGATGAACCTGACTTCCTTTAGGTAACTCCATCTTGTACGCAGCGGCTCCAATCTTTGCTATCACCTTGAATGGACCAAAGTATTTTAGTGCCAACTTAGGACAGGGCCAGTTAACCACTGAAGACTGAGCATACGACCGAAGTCTTAGATACACTTGCTCTCCTCGAACAGATTTGGGATCTTACCCTTGTCGAGTCCGGTCGCCCGGGGACCTTTATCCAAGGAATGCAGGCAAGGCACTACTCCGCTTTCACAAGCCAACTATGCACCTCCTCACTCAGAGAAGAGTGATTACCAGTTAATTGCCCAATGTTGGGTTCATGCCCATATAGTGCCTTGTAAGGAGTACAACCCATAGAGGAGTGGAATGTACAATTGTAACAAAACTCTGCTTGTGGTAGCCAACTTTTCCATTTGGCAGGGCAATCATGAACAACACATCTTAGATACATTTCCAGGCACTGGTTTACCCTCTCAGTCTGACCATCAGTTTGGGGATGATATGCAGTGCTCATTTGTAGTTCAGTACCCCAAACCCTGAACAACTCTTTCAAAAAAGAACTGGTAAATATCTTATCTCTGTCAAGTACTATGGACAGTGGTAATCCATGTAATCTGACCACATTGTGCAGAAAAGCTTTGGCAACTCCAGCAGTAGTAAAAGGATGTTTGAGGGGTATGAAGTGACTGACTTTAGTGAATCTATCAACCACCACTAAAATAGAACTGTAGCCCTCAGATTTTGGTAGTCCCTCAATGAAATCCATACTTATAGATTGCCAGGGCCCTTCAGGAATGGGTAAAGGTTGCAACATACTAGGTGATTTACACAACTCATGTTTTGCTGGCTGACACACATCACACTGCTTGACCAAATTCTCAGTGTCTCCTTTCAAGCCTTGCCAATGAAACACACTACAAGGAATATGTCAACTTATGACCACCACTATTGGTCACTGAAAGGTCACAAATTTCCATTTATGACCTTTTTGTGACCAAAAACAGAAGGTCAAAAGCTGGCCGTCGTAAACTGACTATAGCGACCTTTCTTCTGGAATGGTCAAAGATGTTTACGACCAAAATATTCCTACTGTGGCGTTTTGGTCACTAGCAACCTCCCCAGGCCACGTAGGCATCCAGCGTGGCAAGCTGATGTGGCACAAGATTCAGCCCGGTCCGATTTGGTGTTCTACATGGGCCGAGCCCATTAATTCGGCCTTTTTAATGTATTTTTTTCCTGTGCTTTTATTAGCTACCTGGGTCTGGCCCAACAATTCAGCCTTATTGATTTCTTTGCGTGGCCCTTTTAACAGCAGATTTTCTTTTTAATCATGTATTTTTCTGGGCCATTTCATTGCTGGGCCTCTCATGTTTTTCCCTCAAAAATAATTGTCCAATATAACTTGGGCCTAGCCCAGTTCCGAAAAAATTGATCCAATCCAAAAATAATATTATGCCATTGACATTACAACACATCACCCAGTTCTGATATATTTTCAAAGCAACGTGCAACGTTATTATATTACAACCATTCATTCCAGCAATACTATTTGAGGCTGGCTGGCTAAGCTACTACTAACTGACTGCGGGCTAACTAAGTTTTTACAAACAAAAAACAAACGCTACTGCATTTGCATGGCACTGCTGAAATACTCCAGGATCGTGAAAAAAATAGAACTAGCCTATCTGGTACTTCACAACAACCAAACATGTAATCTGCTTAATGGAAAGATTTCTTCTCCAAGTCCCGCTTCTCCCTTAGCAAGCAATGACAGGCTGATGCAAAACATCTGAGCATTCAAAGAGAACAAAAGGTAAGTCACTGATAGAATACAGAGTACTTTTAAAATAAAAAGTAAAGATACACCAGTATATTATCATTCTACTTATTATTATTATTAACCAGATCATTCTACTTATCCAGAATATGGCTATTGATCAAAATTGGGAATTGAGTTGGCACATATGACAAACTTAGTAGCAAACGAGCAAGGAATGTTTCACATACACGACAAGGTTTAAAAACCATCATTCAAAGTTACAGCAGATCGAAGTTCCATTTGAGTATATGGAATAACATTCATATTCAATCAATAGTACCTATTAAACTACCAGGTGCATGATGGAATTAAATAGACACTAGCTATTCATCTTGCCATCTGCTGTAACAGAGCAACTATGTCAAAGTTAATTATGTGTATGTCACATGATACATGCATCAGGCATAAGGACATCAAGCATCAGGCCCATATCTGTTCAGCAAGACGGAGTACATACCTTTGTGTCGATGCAATGGATGGGGCTGCAGTTGAACACTTGAACATATGGTCCGCATCATCATTGACGCTGGACGTCGCACGTACTTGTCCATTTAGAAGTATGCCATGAAAGATGTTACACAAGCAAGTATTAGCATAATGTAGAGCTTCTACAGTACATGCAAGCTTTAGATATGAAGGACCAAGCAAACTATTCCGTGACCTAATTAGAACTTGTTCCAATTAGTTAACATGAAAGAATCTACACTAAAAATGCATAATCAAAGAGCTCGACTTCAGTATAGCAAGATTAAATTCCCAGTGGGGAGAGGATGGGCAGCTGCTCTTGTTGCTGACAGGCTAACTCGCCTGAATTGGAAAGACCGATGTTAGTCAAAGCTTTAGCTCGCCTGAATGTAGCCAAATGGCTGTCATTTAGTAGTATTAGTTAATTATTATCCGGCCAGACCTATCGAGGTATCGAGGTCAGGATTAATCTCCAAATGACTAGCCCTCAATTGTACGCAATGGTGCATTCAACTTTGCAGTGCCACACTATTACCAAAGGCATTTGACGAAAGGCTGCACCAAAACAGTGGTTAATTACTGACACATTTATGCGATGGTGCGCTTAGCATTGTAGCACTAAGAGGGAAACTAGTATTCACTTGCACGACGGGATCACAGGCGAATAAGTCGATTGGTGTGTTTTAACAAGTGCACGCACAACGGAGAACACCAGCACTCCAGAAGGTCAGGTGTTCAGTCCACACGGATATGTAGACAGACAGTAAGTCAGTAAGTACTACTACTGCAGAAAATATGCCCTCGCTAAGCTGATATCTCAATCAACAGAGGCAAGAAGTCGACCAAACGAAACCAACCAGGGCGTTGTTCTTGACGCTGAGCATGAGAATGAAGAGGGGCCCCGTGCTGAACTCCTCCTCCTCCTTCTTCCCCTGCTGCCAACAAAAGAAAGACAGAAAAAACAACAGTGTCAGTAAGCTACTGTGGCGCATGAGAACACCGTCGAGGGAGAAGAGGGGCGGCGAAAACAGTGAGAGAGCAGAGGAGGCGGTTGTGCTTACCCCTGCGCTGCGCTGCGCTGGATTTGGTCAGTGAGGAGAAGATGGGCGAGCAGCATCTCGTCGTCGCTAAAACCGCGTCGTCCCCCAACCCCGAGCGAGAAGACTCCTCCTCTCCCGGCGCCGTCGGCGTCCAAGTTGATGCAAGCGAGCAGCCAGTCAGGCATCCCACTAGCAGGAGCGCGCGCCGTTGACGTCGTCGCAGCACCGGTGCCAGTGCCATTGGGGTCAGCCTTGCGGATCCGCGGGATCCGACGCGCAGACGGCGGATGTGCCGCTCCCTGTAGGCCACCGACGCAGACAGATGGATCCCGCGAGGAGATAGGAATCCAGCGCCACGTCGGTGCATGCCATACCTTGAACACGAGGGCTTGGGAGGGAGGAGGCAGGCCCGGCAGTGGAGCAGCGCCACGTCCATCCTCACGTCGATCTACGCCGGCGCCATGGCTTCCTCCGCCGCCGCCATGGCTCGATCTGCTCGTCGAGGCCGCCACGCGGATTCTCCATCCTCTCCTCCGCCCACCAGGCACGCGTCAACCCATCCCCCCGCATGTCTCCGCTCCCCCGTCCGCTAGGGCTGCGAACCCTGGCACCAGATCTATCGGGAGAGGCGACCGCGAGCGGAGGGAGGAGGAGGAGGCGCAATGGGGAGGTCCGAGCGGTGACCATGTGGGGGGAACATCGGAGGAGTGGGGTGGGGGCGGTGGCGCGTCGAGATCCAGAGGGAGGGAGTGAGGTTGGGGGCGGCGGTGGGGGGAGAGGGAGAGGGTGAGAGCGCTAGGGTTCGCTACGCGGGGAGAGAGTGGAGTGGTGTGCGGTGGGTGGGTGAGACCGTGAGAGGGTGAGGTGAGGGCTGTTGGATCCAGGAGGATCCGATGGTGGTTTATCCATGATCAGCGTGAGAGGCCTTTGGACCAATCAGAACGTAGTATACAGGTATGATATTTTGACCATTTAAATTGGTCATAATTGACTAAAAGAAGTTGCTAAATCATGTTAGCTATTTTATTATGACCTTAAAATATGAAGAGAAAAAACTTCTCATTGTCTCAGCAAATTTGACTATAGCTTTCAGGAATAATCACAAATTGAAATAAGACAAATATTTTTTTAAAGAGTTATGAGAAATGAGTTCTCTTAAATCATTTTTTTCATTTTTCGAGTGTCCAAAATGAGTTTTTTTGAAGGACCTATAATATATTAAATGCAAAATTGGACAAAATTATTTTTCTAAAATACTAGGACATATTTAATGCACAATTGACTAAATGGTTGGGTGTAAAAAGTTTTGATCCACCTCTCGTGAAAAAGACAAATTTCCGCCGATTCAGGTGGAAGCGGGTCAAATTTGAACTGCAGCTGCCTCATAGTTTGCTATTTATTTTTTCCAAAAATCATTTCTAGGTACATAAGTACCTATTTAATCAGAGAAACACCAAAAAAATTCCAAGATTCAACAACTAGCTAGGAACGGTCATTCCCGCCGTTTTGACCGCACTTTGAAACGGGCATAAAAAATTCAAAAAAAATCAAAAAATTGGGAAACCTTCGCATTGTGTCATTATATGTGGCCAAGTTCTCAGGAAAAATAACAAACTTGTAATACGGCAATTATTTTTAAAAAGTGTTCTCAGAAACGAGCTATCACGTGTGGAGATCAATGGCTTTCAAGCCAAATGATCAATCTTATGGCCACATTCATGGCATAGTTTGTTCAAATGATCTCATATTGTGCACAAGGGTGCATATTAGAATGGCAAACAATGTTGCCTAAGGAAGTTTTCATTTTCTTTGGACGAAAAAACCATTTTTCATTTTCCAAGTGCCCGAAAGGAGGTTTTTTTGTGAAGGAACTACCAAATAATTGTTGCAAAATTGGACCAAATCATTTTTCTAAAATACTAGGACATATTTAATGCATAATTTACCAAATGGTTGGGTGTAAAAAGTTTTGATCCACCTCTCGTGAAAAAGACAAATTTCCGTCGATTCAGTTGGAAGCGGGTCAAATTTGAACTGCAGCTGCCTCATAGTTTGCTATTTATTTTTTTTCCAAAAATCATTTCTAGGTACATAAGTATCTATTTAATCAGAGAAAAACCAAAAAAATTCCAAGATTCAACAACTAGCTAGGAACGGTCATTACCGCCGTTTTTACCGCATTTTGAAACAGGCATAAAAAATTCAAAAAAAATCAAAAAATTGGGAAACCTTCACATTGTGTCATTATATATGTCCAAGTTCCCATGAAAAATAACAAACTTGTAATACGGCAATTATTTTTAAAAAGTGTTCTCAGAAATGAGCTATCATCTCTCAAGATTCGTGGCTTTCAAGGCAAATGATCAAACTTATGGCCACATTCGTGGCATAGTTTGTTCAAATGATCTCATATTGTGCACAAGGGTGCATATTGGAATGGCAAACAATGTTGCCTAAGGAAGTTTTCATTTTCTTTGGACGAAAAAACCATTTTTCATTTTTCGAGTGCCCGAAAGGAGGTTTTTTTGTGAAGGAACTACCAAATAATTGTTGCAAAATTGGACCAAATCATTTTTCTAAAATACTAGGACATATTTAATGCACAATTGACCAAATGGTTGGGTGTAAAAAGTTTTGATCCACCTCTCGTGAAAAAGACAAATTTCCGCCGATTCAGTTGGAAGCGGGTCAAATTTGAACTGCAGCTGCCTCATAGTTTGCTATTTATTTTTTCGAAAAATCATTTCTAGTTACATAAGTACCTATTTAATCAGAAATACATGGTTTGATGGAGAGACATCGAGGTTTCGACGATGGCCGAGGGCCCCAACTCTAGAGCGCGTAAGCTCGCATGCCCGCCGTGTGGTCACCGCGTGACCGTGGCGTTGCCATGTGTTCTGGGCGCCCTAGGCATGTCTAGTGGTTTGGGAACTCCCCAGGTAGGTGCCAGGAAGAAAATCACAACATAAGATTCTCACGAGGAGACCGATCGATGCTTAAACATGAATAAGCAGCCGAGTGTTTGATTAGCGGTACGGGAAATGTACATGGCTAATGGCCGTGAGTTTTGGCTGAGGATGATCAGTTACTAAGAAGACCGTCTTCACAAATTTTCAGCTCAAAAGGAGGAGCCTAGGTGGTACTTGCTTTGCAAACCACCACACTGGACATAAATACGAATGTTGAAGCTCGGCTCAAAATAATGAATGGATTGAGCTGGCATTTGGTGGAGGATGGTTATTTGGGCATAGGAAAGCACTGTAGAAAATGGATACTATTTGGACATGCCAAAGTGGTACTTCCTTCACAAACTGTTGTTTTGAACAGAATAGGAAAATGAATATTTTTGAATTATTTTTGAACTAGGAAAGGAAGGTTTTTACATATTTGACGAAGATATGACCCAAAGAATTTATGAGATTTGTTTGGGAATTTTGGGAATTGCAGAAATATAGGTTGCTTCACAACCTAGGGCAAAAACTGCCACATGGACATGACACATAGGCAAAACTGATGAGATGACGCCTAGTCATCACAACCACCACAATTTACAAGGCTATGACCATCTATATTGGTCGTTAACAACTAGAAATAAGGCAGCGGACTAGCGATGTTTGCTTTATGACCATTTCGTGTAAGGAAATTACGACCTTTCTGACCAAAATGGTCGCAATGGTTTAGGGTTTGGAGCCCCCCGAACAGCTTTTGACCAATTGGTCTGAAATGGTCACAGATCTATGACCAATTCTTCCAGGGTCACTGACAGAAGGTCACAAGTTGACATATTTCTTGTAGTGAGAGTTGTTTCACTCTGAAATATGTTGGAAGTATCCCTGAATGTCCTCCCACAGGATAAGAAGGAATGGCTTGTATTAGTTTGGTCTTGAGGCCAGTATTTGCTCCTATCCAAATCTGATCATTGTGTTTTAGCAATCCTTTCTGTAACTGAAAACTTGGACATGCAGCAGGATCTAAAGTCAGCTTCTATAACATTTCCTGGGCTTCAGAATCCATAGTGTATGAATTCTGTACTTCCTGTATCCAGACAGGTTGAGAGGTGGACACAGCTTGTATAGGAAAAAGATGAGCTACACTGGATAGAGCATCTGCGACAGTGTTCTCTACCCCTTTCTTGTACTGAATAGTGAACTGTAAACCCACCAATTTGGTCATAGCCTTTCTCTGTAATTCAGAAGTTAGCACTTGATCTCCTAGATGACACAGACTCTGATGATGTGTCTTCATAATGAAAGGACCTCTGGACAAGTAAGCTCTCCACTTATCGATTGCCATCATTGCCAAGAATTCCTTCTCATATATAGACAACTTCTGGGTTTTGATGCCTAGGGACTTGCTATAAAAAGCTACTGGGTGCCCTTCTTGTGTTAGTACAGCTCCCACTCTGGAGTCACAAGCATCAGTTTCCAAGCAGAAAGGTTTATCAAAATTTGGCAGAGCTAATACAGGAGTAGTTGCCATTACTTGTTTCATTCGTTCAAAAGCTGCTTGAGCTTCAGGTGTCCATTGGAAAGCCTGTTTTTTCAGCAACAGAGTTAAGGGTTTTGCCAATATCCCATAGTTCTGTACAAATTTTTTGTAGTATCCTGTCAGACCTAGAAATCCCCTCGGTTCTGTAACATTGTGAGGTACTGGCCAGTCCAACATAGCAGCAGTTTTTGAGGGATCAGTGGCCACTCCCTTGTCTGATATAATATGCCCCAGATATTCTAAGGACCGCTGTCCAAAGGAACACTTGCTCTCTTTCACATAAAAGTGATTTTCTCTTAGTGTAGTCAACACTTCCTTTAGATCTTTCAGGTGATCTTCCAATGTGAAACTGAACACAAGGATATCATCCATAAACACCAGCACCCTTTTTCTGCCAGGAAAAAAGAAATTCATATTACATTGGAAAGTGCCAGGTGCTGTTGCTAGGCCAAAAGGAATTACTCTGAACTGGAACTGCCCATGATGAGTTTTGAAAGCTGTTTTATATTCATCCTCAGGTTGCATTCTGATGTGATGGTATCCAACTCTTAAATCCAACTTGGAAAACCATTTAGCCCCTCCCATCTCATCTAACAGCTCATCTATCACTGGTAAAAGGAAACCTGCTTTTGACTGTGAGAGCATTCAACTTCCTATAGTCCACACTGAATCTCCATGAACCATCTTTTTTCTTCACTAATAGGACTGGTGAGGCAAAAGGGCTTAAGCTTGCTGTGATCAGCCCTGCTTTTAACATTTCATCCACTTATCTTTCAATTTCATCCTTTTGAAGAGGAGAGTGTATGTATGGTCTGCTGTTAACAGGCACAGCTCCAGGCACCAGATTAATCACATGATTAATGTGTTTATGAGGAGGTAGTGTTTTTGGCTCACTAAACACATCAGAAAACTCCTGCAATACTTCTTTAATTGGTGCAGCCACTTCATCATTTGTATTTTTATCTCAGACTAGTTGTATCAAAGCAACTACCATAATATCATTACCTTTATCCCACTTAACCACTTGTTCCACTAGAATTTCCAGTAACTGTTTGTTTTCAGCTGGCAACACTCCTTGCAATTTCACAGCTTGTCCTTGATAATCAAATTGGATCCATTTTTCAGCCCATTGACATTGCATCACTCCCCATTTCTCCAACCAGTTCCATGCCCAATATGATATCATATCCTCCCAGTTGCAAAACTCTCATTTCATTGGTGAAATTGTGACCCTGTATCCACCGAGTCAAATGTGGCACATATTCAGAGCACTGTAGCATTTCACCATCTGCCACCTTAACTGACAAAGGTGCATGCAGAGTTTCAGGTGTCAACTTTACTCTACCCAATAGAGATTGATCCACAAATGAATGTGTACTTACTGATCTAACAGTATAAGTACTACCAGGTTTCCAATTAGTGCTCTAAATTGTATAGTCTTGGGATGTGAAGCTCCAGACAAAGCTTGTACAGAACTAGTGGCACACTCCTCTTGCTGCTCCTCTAACAAAGCATCCAACACTGCAACCGAAATAATTTGATGAGGATCTGCACATTCTGTTGCCTTTAACTGTGCAGTATTGTTAGTGGTGTTGCTACACACATGCCTAGGAGTGTATTTTTCCCCACAACTGTAACATAGCCCATTTTCTCTTCGATACTCTTTTAACTGTCTGGCCCTCCACACCTCCCCTGGTGCTACTGCTGATATGATATCCTGCTTGTTAGAGACTCCTTTCTGTCCACTAGCACGACTGCTTTTACTTTGACTCATTTGTCTTTCCTGAATGAGAGCATACAGAGCAGCCTAGTGAACTGAATCAGGCAATTGCATTTCCACTCCAGCTCTCAACTCCTCTTTCAGACCCATGATAAATCTAGTCACCAGCAGCTTATCACTTAAGGAAGGCTCATACAGCTTGATGTTGTACACTAACTGATGGAACTTGTTTCTGTACTCCTCCACTACCCCCACTATTTCAATCTGATTAGTGACTGCAACAGTTCCCTGTGAACATTAACATCAAATTTAGCCAGCAATGCTATACAGAACTGCTCCCAGCTAGGCCACCCACCTCCTTGCTTATAAGATTGAAACCAATGAGCCACGTTGTCCACTAGATGCAGTGATGCTGAAGTGACTCTAAAACTGTCAGGAATGCTATACAACTGGAAAAATGCCTCGCACTGATCGATCCAGATACTCACCCCCATCCCATCGAATTTTGGAAAATCCATTTTAGGCATCCAGTTTCTCTTCCCAGTCGCTTCCTCACGCATCACATGCTCACCTTGCTCACCACTGGGATATGGATTTACGGCTGGTACCTGCTTGGGTCGAGGGTGACTTCTCGCAGTGGAGCCGAACGCCGCGGGGGCGGCCCCCAGCAATCCCTCGGAGAGCGGAGGCCCATGGGGTGTTGCGCCTCCCCTGCCCGCTGTTGTGGGGCTTTGTTTCACGGATTGAACTTTCTCCTGCTGCACCTTGCCCAGAGTGTCGTAGGAGAGGTTTACCTTCACCTGCACCTGATCTAGGCGCTGGGACTGCTCCTCCAATTTCGCATCCAGCGTCTCCAGGCGGGCGCAGATCTCCGTCACCTTGGCCAATTTGCTCTGCTCCGCGCGTAATTCTGCGAATTCCTTCAGCATGCGCTCCTGGAGTATCTCCATCTCGCGCATGATGTGCTTCATCTGGGCGCTGGGTTTGAACACCGTCGTGTCGTTCCTCTCTGAAGCAACCCACCTCAGGTTGGGGATTACACCGATCGAACCCTAGGGTGATCGGAGACCGTCGCCTCGGAATTTACCGGGTACGCTCTCGAGAATAGCGAAAACGAGACACAGATCGGTCGCTCTGATACCAGATTGTCACACCCTTGCCTTTGGCCGAGGTATGCTACCGGATTTAGGGTTCGTCGCCGGCGAGAGTGGATGAAGGAAGGGGATCAGTAGGTGGGAGAGATGCGGACACAACCAGAGAGAGAGAGATAGATAGATAGATAGATACATAGAGATAGATATAGAGAGAGAGAGAAGAGTGAATTCAAATTATCATTTCCATGATACCCCGTACAGCTCGACTCGGTTAGCTTATAAGCTGCAACTGTTACACTCGGCCCATGGCCTGCTACACACACCCAGGCCCGCACCAGATCGGCATATCTATTCAAACCTCTCGCCAACTCTTTACGCTTTCTTCTTCTGAATACGTCTCCCCCCTTTCTTTAGACCTAATGACAGTAGCTCGATACCGACAAAGGAGGAGGAAGAAGAAACAGAAAGAGGGTTTTGCTACGTTGCATGGAATTCATGGCGTAGTTGAAGGGCCTGCGTAGTTGGTACTTTCTTCGTACTCCTCCTGTTCCCTGCCTCTTTCTTCCTTGTTCGCGAGAAACAGTCTGTCCACCGCTGCAAGGGGGGAGGCCGGCACTAATTGGAAATGGATGAAAATGGATGTATCTAGAACTAAAATACATCTAGATACATCCATGTCAATGACAAGTATTTTCGGACGGAGGGAGTATAATATAAGAGCGTTTTTGACACTAATGGAAGTATCTAATTCCATCGTCCGCTGCTCGCCGGCCGCGTGCAGAACGTGCCAGTAGACTTCCATCTTGCGCACGGGTATGCGGAGAGGAGCAAGGTGGAGCTGCGGATGCGCGACAAGTCATGGCTCGTGCACCTCAAGCACAGCCCCAACACGGGTGGCAGGCCCCGTGCGTGGTTTAGGCACGGGTGGCACCAATTCTGCATCGAGAACAGCCTCGGCGAGGGGGATACCTGCTTCTTCCGAGCGATCCGCCAAGGGAGCGCCAGCAGCGGCGGCGAGGACCACCTACTCAAGGTGGAGGTGAGGAAGCGGGACGGCAGCTTCCTGGTCTGAGGCGAGGGCTGGCCTCCGTTGCGTGCATGAGCCTGGTTGGCCGGCGTGACCTCGTTCACGGCCATGCATGGTTTTGCCTCATCCGCCCCTCATCAGCTTTCCGCGCAACTTTCTTCCCCTGAATGTATCACGCAGTGCAGTCATATCCATGCGCCAACCAGTTGCGCGGCTTGGCACCGTGAGTAACTAAACACTAAACCCATTTTCATTGAAGCAATGATGCATCACCTAATTATGTTGAAGCACTGACCGTAGAACAAATTCTATTAAAGGTTTAACATATGTACAACAAGAAAAGCAGAAAATAAATTAGAGTTCTACCAATTCCAACTCTAGGGAGCATGAGAAATTATTTAGAGGTGTTCCTCAATCCAGACTCTAAGGGCATATACTGGCGACAATCTTTGATCCTGATGCAAACCTTCTCAAGATCTTTTCATAGGAGCTCCTTCCAAGAATTGATACCTGGTGCCGTGCTTTTAAAGATCCCACTGTTCCTTTGAGTCCAAATGTTTCAAGTTGTAAGATTAGGGTTTGCAAATCTATTCATGTTCATCTCGAGATCAAGACTTGTTTAATCATTTATCTTATCGCGGATCTTTGTGCTATATCGATATGATTTTTCTTTGTTTGATCAACACCAATTGGCGTAAGGAATGCATGAAATGACAAGAAGCTAATATGGATCATAACCTTGCAAAACCCTAATATTCAACCATAGGTGAGTGCCACAGTTTTAAAGTCCAATCAGAGAATCAAAAGAGTACAATAGTATTTATAAATAATAGGACTGCTAAATCTCAGCCGACTGAGACTGAAGCAAGTCTCAGTCAATGTTATATTCATTAGATCTCACATGGAGATCCGTGCAAACTTTTCTTCAAGACTTTTTCTTTCTTCTTTTTTACATGTTTTGTCACTTGACCAAGACTTGGTTAAGTCACAGACCAAGTCTCACTCGACTGATATCTACCCACACCCTATAAATTATTGCACACTTTGAAAATTGCAAAAAGACGTTCCGGAAGACCATAGCACAATAGTATTTCCAAAAAATTGACAAAGCAGCGTGGAGGGGTATACTGCGAGGTTTCACAAGGTTAGTACATTATTATCCGGGCTCTAGGTCCAAAATCATTTGAACAAACTTCACGCGAAGGTACATGGGCGATTTTACCCATGGTATACCGAAAAATTATTGTTGTCTGTAGCTAATGGAACAACACTAAACGAGATGATTTGACAAATGGAACGTCTGATAGCTAGAATAACTGGAAAAACAAACAAAGCAGTGAGATTAAAGAGATGGTTTGATGAGTATAGGCAAATACTCAATAGGGGTGGTGTTGGAAAACATGCCAAGAAAATGTGACAGTGACAAGCATCTGTGAACAATTTCTTTACTATCAAAATGGAAAATACTGAGCTAGAATTATTAAGTGTTTGGTACTCTGGTGCATGAGATCTGCAAGTACTTATTCCTACTGATGTAACTTACTTCATTTAAACGGGGTGCACCAGCCTTAAACATATATATGCACTATGCAGAAAAACAACATAAGATAAATTCCTACAGCTAAAATTCCTCTTTGGCGAGTGAGTTGAATTGGATTCTTATAGTTGCTGCTAGGTGGGGATTACTCACGTGTGGTTTTAAAATAGGAAAATAATTCTTTTTTCATGACAACACTCGACTTTATGTAACAACTATGATTTTGTTCCATACGGTTCCTTTGAAAAGAATCCCAAGTAGGTCATAGGGAGAGAATTTCTCACAAAAAAAGGTCATATGGAGAGAATATATTTTTAGACAAAGAATGAGCTTTCTTCCGTCCTAGCCTCTGCATCCAAATGGTGTAAAAGAAGAGGACATATAGTCTAGTGAGTTTGAATTGGGCATATCATGAAACACATGCATTTCACTTTGTTCATACGTGGCTTGATCTACGATTTTTGGTGTTTACACTGATTCCTACATAGGCAACTTTGAACTTGCAAATTTACATCATCGTCCTTGTGACCTTGTCCACAAACCAACTTTCATAATTAAATTAAAGTACATCGCAAGCACGGTGGCTCATCGGACCCTCTCCCTTACTCAGTCAGCTTTTGTCAAGGGTCCTTTCATTCTCGATGGGGTCCTTTGCTTGCATGAGCTTATTCATGGCATCCATAAATCAGGCAGCAAGGCTGTTATTCTAAAATTAGACTTTGAAAAGGCTTACGATTCGGTTAGTTGGAGCTTCCTTAAGCAAGTTCTTCTGGCTAAAGGTTTTGATAGTGGGGTGGTTCACCGTATTATGCAGTTGGTCATGGGAGGCCACACTGCCATTTATGTCAATGGGAGAGTTAGTAATTTCTTTAAGAACTCTAGAGGCTTCCGGCAAGGCGACCCAGCCTCGCCCATTCTCTTCACCTTTGTGGCGGACGCTCTTTCTAATATCTTATCTAGAGCCGCGGAGGCAGGTCATATCTCTCCTGCCTGGTCACACCTCTTCCCGGAGGGTACCACGCATCTGCAATACGCTGACGACACTATTATTTTGGTGGAACTGAACGACAACTGCATTGCCCATCTCAAATTTTTGCTACTTTGCTTCAAAGCTCTCTCGGGTCTCAAGACCAACTTCTCCAAAAGTGAAGTCATTGTCACTGGTGTGCCAGATTCAGAGGCCTTACGGGTGGCCCACCTCTTGAACTGCTCTCTTGGCTCGTTCTCCATTAAGTACTTAGGTCTACCCATCTCCTCTGGCAAGCTCCTTGCCAAAGATTTTGCTCCTACGGTGGCCAAGGTGGGTAACCATGTTATGCCCTGGAGGGGCAGATACAACACTCAGGCGGGTAAAGTGGACTTGATTAATGCGTGCCTCTCATATCTTCCGATGTTCTTAATGGGCTTTTACCTTCTTTCTATGGGAACCCATGCGGGCTTTGATAAACATAGAGGTGCATTCTACTAGAATGCGGCTGATAACAAGCGCAAATATCACTTGGTCAAGTGGGACCATATTTGTAAGCCAAAAAGCCTTGGGGGGTTGGGCATTATTAATACTCTCGTTATGAACAAATGTCTGATCATCAAATGGTGGTGGAAGATCATGACCATCTCCTAGGATAAGCCCCTTTGGTTCAACATTCTCAAAGCAAAGTACTTTCCCTCTTCTAGCCCAATGTTTGTGCGGGCCTCTGGGACTTCCCAATTCTGGATGAATCTGGTTAAGCTCAGACCTATCTTTCAAGGCCTTGTCAAATTCGTTGTTCACAATGGTAGATCCACCAGGTTTTGGCTTGATTGGTGGTGTGGCTCCTCTTCGCTGGCTACTGCTTTTCCTATTCTTTTTTCGTACTGCCCGGACCCTGAGATCTCAATCTTTGAGCTCGCATTGTCTAATTGGGACCTGCATCTATGCCGTTCCCTCTCTCCCGCAGAGTTGGAAGATTGGCAGCACCTTGTTGCTCTCTTCCCTTCGCTCTCGGAGGAGGAAGACACGGTTGTCTGGCCCCACTCCCCCTCTACACGTTTCTCGGTTAAATCCCTCTATAGTAAGCTCATTGTTGGGTCCTCCACCTCCAAATTCAAATGGATCTGGAGGGCTCGTATCCCTCCTAAGGTCAAGGTTTTCCTCTGGCAAGCTTCCCGTGGGCGTATGCCGACGGGTGACCAAATTCGCAAACGTAATGGCCCGGGATCTGATAGGTGTGCTCTATGTGGTTTGAGAGAAGATTCTTCTCACATCTTGTTCAACTGTGTGTTGGCTAATCTGTTTTGGTGTTGTATCAGATCCTGGTTGCATGTTTCCTGGGCTCCAACATCCGTTTCTGATTTGCGCATCTTGGTTAGCTCTCTGGTTGGGGCCCACAGGCGACTATTTTGGGTGGGCTTCGCAGCCATATGTTGGTCCCTTTGGACGACGAGGAATAAGTTTACCATCGAGCATGTTTTCCCTGCTAAGCCTTCTGATTGCTTATTTAAAACATGTATATTCCTACAGCTGTGGAGATCATTGACTAAGGAGGAAGACGGGGACGCCCTCGACGCCATGTTGTCCAATATCCGAAACTCTGTTATCTCCATCTCCCCAGTTCAAGCAGACACCTAGGCGTTGGTGGTTGGCTTTTGTTTTCGTTTATCTCCGGCATGCGTGCCGTGTACTAGCCTGGGAGCCATGTACTTAGACTTTCTCTCGCTGTTCTAGGATGATTCCTTTACTTACTGTCCTGCCGCTCTCGTGGGTCTGTTTTAACTCTGCCTGGTGGCTTTATTTATAAAGTCGGGCTCTGGCCTTTTATCTAAAAAACAATAGTCTGTGGATAATTAGAAATAGTAGAGGAAAATTGCTTCCATCCTCGAAAAGATGAATAGAAAATCACTTCGGTATGCACATCTTAGAAAATTTTGTGCCATTGCTCGCCAAACGAGTACGGAAAGAGCAAAGGAAGATGTTTCGAGTGAAAAGTAAAGAACGAGAGAGTTTGAATGAAAGATGATCCATCAGTCTTTATTGATGATAGAAGTGGGTTATTTATACCCAGGCGGAAGTACACATGGTGCTTGGCGGTCAAGTAAACACATAGTTACTTGAGAGCCAAGGAATTACATAGTTGCCTTGAGATTCAAGGAAGTACATGGTTGCTTGAGAACCAAGCAACCTATCTAACAATTAACTTAATCCTAATTAGCTTAATTAATAAGCAACTATTCTATTCTTAACACTCCCTCTTGTACAACGCCTCTTCTTTGGTATATCCATCATCTTGACAAATTGTTTGAATAATCTTGAATGTCTCCTCCAAAAACCCTGTGGGAAAAATATGAGGAGAAATAGTGCAGATATGTTGCTAAAACTCCTTTAAACCCAGTGGGAAAAATATTAAGGAGAAAATAATGCAACATATAATGATTATTGTCTCTTGTTAACTCATATGAGAAAAACCTTTGAGGAAGGAGAAAAATCATTGATGAGTTTAGAGAACAATTAATATGTCTTGAGTACTTTCTTTAAAAAAACCTGATAGGGAAAAGAGAAAGTATGACGTATTATCTTTGATAAGATATTGCCTCATTAAAAACCATTATGAGAAACTTTGATAGAAAACTCATAAGGGAAAAGAGTGCGATATGATATGCCATTGGAAACTCCTTTAAACCCAGTGGGAAAAATATAAGGAGAAAGTGTACGACATATACGGGCACTTGTGTTTATATTGTCTCGTTAAAAACCTTTATGAGAAACCATTAGGGAAAACTCATGAAGGGAAAAGAGTACAATATATGCAATCTTAGGATTGTTAATAGGTTATAGATTTGGGAAATTACTCCCCCTGAACTTTGCAAACCTGGAGAATGTGAAACAAATTCCATTGATATGATCATGACATTATGAATAATATGTAGGATTTTCAAAGTATGTTGTTTGCATATTGTTTCCTCACTTTCTATAATTCCGGAGGATAAGTAATGTTCGAGCAATGTACTGACGATATTGCTCTTCATATAACCTGTAGTTTTTGAGTAACACAAGTGGTAGCATCGTGATAAATCAAGTTATGTGATTCTGCTGAATCTCAACCACATGATTTTGAGTGTGGCTAATCATTCTGCTAAGCCATGCATATTTTGCAATGCTTTTAGATAAAGCAATTATGTCAGAATGATAACTGGAAATAGCCATTAAAGTTCATTTAGATGACTTCCATATGAAGGCTATTCCAGCAAATTCAGTCATTGATATGACATTGTTGGGATCAAATAAAGAGCCAATATTATTATATCATATCATTGCCATATCTTGTATTTCCTGATGGAAATATCCAAGATTTATTGTGAGCTTGAGATATAAGCTGATATTTCTTATATCGACCATATACCTTTTGTTGGGAGTTGCACTCTGAATAAAGATAGCAAATATAGTGTCAGGCCTGACGTAGTTTGCAACTATGTGAGTGCTTTGACATTAGTGAGATATAGAACTTTAGGTCATGATATCACTTCATTAACACCCCTAGGTATGAATGGATTTGTACCCTACCAAGGCAGTATGACCATATATGTCCTTTTATTGTTATGAACTTCTCATATATATTTTGGATATATGTAGACTGATATGTATTCTTGAGAGAATTCTCAAGTTGTAAGCTTAAGCTAAATTTGGTAAATCCAATTTTTCCATCTTAAGATGATTTTGTGTATGTTTAGGTCTTGTATAGACATTGATGATGAGGTCATCAATATACACTGAGGTGATGAAAGGAAATCAAATTGATACCTTAACTAAACATGTAAATAATCATCATTATTCGAGTAATCCGTTTTAAGAAGGAACTCATTTAGTCGCTAGTACCATATGATATCCGACTATGTCAAGTCATAGAGTGACTTATGAAGTTTTACACAAAACTTGTTGCGATTTGCTTTTGGATTCGGAAGTATAAGCCCTGCAGGGACTTCAATAGAGATTTCCGAAATGAGCGACTCATATGAGTAAGTAGTCACTTCATCCATCAACCGCATGGATAATATTATTATTTTTTATTGCCAATGATATTTAGTATCGAAACATAATTCCACTCATACCAGAAGGGTATGTTATGTCGTAATCGATGTCGGGTCTCTGCGTAAACCCTTTTGCTACAAGCCTCGCTTTCTCAGCACCTCATTGACTTTGTCTATGAATGAGAAGTTTTTAGTCGTATGGATGATACTTATAAAGAGTAGGTATTACTACGATAAATACTACTTGTTTGCAGAGCGAGTGCTATTCTTCATTACTTGCTTCCTTTTATGTGAACCAATATGAGTGCAAGAGGCACTCTACCATGGATTTTGGTTCGGGGCCCAAAAGGTTTAGCAATTTGAGAAGAAATATATGTTGACAAATGTAGTCTTTAGTTTATATGATTCTGATGGAATCATTGAAGTTTGTGGATAATATATTTATTCCTTTTTAAGTCCTTGTGATTTCCTATAACAAATGGAGTCAAGGTGTTTCGATGTCCCGGCAACAAAACATTTGTGCACATTTATGCCGGGCTTTGGATGATGAGCATCCAGTGAGGTGTCTTTCAACATGATGTTGAATTACATTTACTGGTTGAGGATTTGATCTCCTCTGTTTCCGCGGAAGCATATGAGAAGTTATATCTCGGGTTGTCAGATTTTCTCCCCCTATTGCTCTCATGTGGGGAGAAGAGTGGTTTATTAGGTACTTCCTCTCTTTCTGACCATTACTACAGGAATATGAAATTTAATGACACCTTATCATCAGTAAATGTATGTGGCAGATTTGCAATGTGTTGCAAATATATGATTCTCTAAACTTCTAGTTCATATTCTTTGATTACGTGGATATAAGGATTGAATGTCAATAACATTTCTAATTTATTTCTCGGCATTCCTTGTGGTACTTATCTCCCCCTAATGCCGGAAAATATCCTTATTGCTAATGCAATCAGCATACGGGCTATGAATTATTTTGATTAACGGATAAATTGTTATTCCTCCCATAGATCCCTAATCTTCTGTGAGTGCCCATTGATGTATGTTGGAGTGGTGATATCGGTATGTAACCAAATTATCGCAGATGGGAAATACTTTGTTGATTTCCACGTAGTTACTACAAGGGGAAAGTAGTATGAAATGCAGTTCGTATGATTTAGATCATAATTACGGTGTGTAAGGTCGTATGTGTCCAGCAAGAGGTTGGTAAATTTACAATTCTTTAAAAGTGGTTATGTAATTCATTTGACTATCTTTGATAAGCAATTTAGTTAAACCATTCTGCGTATGTACATAGGGTACTCAATGCAATCAGAAAATTCTCGTGAAATGAGTTCAACAACATTGTCCATTCAAATGGGTTTATCCTTTGTTCGGAGGAATTTGCTCCTACTTTGATAAGTTGAGCAATCTATTTAGTAAGATCATGCATGGTTGTGTGTGATAAGAGGCACACTTGAAATCATTTTATAAATGTTTCTATGAGTACCATGTAGTATCAAAATAATTCCACATAATGGTTAACTAATCCACATATATCCCTAAATGTATTCAAGGAAGATTGAGTGGGTCATTTAGAATTTTAAGGTGAGAGTTCCTTAAAACAAATTTCCCCTATGGCACATGCGGTGCACATATAATATGATGATATGGGGAATTTGTAACTTTTAAGTTGTGACCAACAGAATTGTCAATAATTTTCTAATCATCCCCAAACCAGGATGGCTAAGGCTATCAAGCCAAGCCTAATATTTAATTTATTAATATTAGAAAATCATTGTGTACGCAACAATATTGAGTATGAATTGAAACATACATTCAAATTTATCGAATATTGCATCCAAGGGATATGATATTGGACATTTTACTACATGTAGTAGTACAAGTATAGGCTAATAATATATTGGGATAATTAGGTGATTACCTGAGGTCTCCGATATTATTGAGTGCAAATGAGTTCATCCTCCATTTTCTGCACTAGATTTTGGTCCTCCTTGTGATGAAGATTCTGATAACAATGCTTTACCAGAATATTTCTGGTTGTTATTTGCAAATTTTCAGATTTATCCCATTGAACTTATTGCCTTTTTAATAAATTTGTGGTGTGGTTTGACCATATGTTTGAGGGTTTGGTGGTCATAGGTATGATATTTATATAACCACACATTTGACAAACTTGAGAGTTGTCTTTGTGATCATTTGAAAATGACCAATTCCTATCAAGAGGTAACTATGTCTTTGTTGGTTGTCTATTATCCTCCACTTTACTTCGTATTCCTCATGGTTCTATTTTGTGACCAATGAATTGCTTAGTATTCTCAGTACTAGCAAGAATTTCAAATAATGTAATAGCACCCGTTGGGTAAATCTGATGATTTTAAGAAATTTCATGTTTCTTCATCATAAAAATGGTAGCACCACCTTAAGAGGATGTGAAGTGCATTGAGGACTTTTCAACTAGATCTGTATATAGGAAAAATATTTGATCACAATATCTCAACTTGAAGTCGATCATGTGATAAAACTGTGGGCTGCGATAGACTTGAGGTCTTGAAAAACGAATGGTAATCATTTGCGATGTGCTCAAGGCATCATGTCTATATTAAGGGAAATATTTAGCGTGAATAAAAATTCATCAATTATGTACTTAGTTTGAGAACTAAGTGAAGTTGGGACACATAAAATGCATATGAGTGTTGCAACTTTAGAGTCACCGCCCAAAACATAGATGTTGCATGTTTGATATTGGTTAGTCACTATGAAAGTATAACCATAATATGATGTGGACATTGCAAAAGTGTTGAGAGACTCGATTGTTGCCATAATTATGGAATCCATCTTGATGGATGGACAACACTATAATTATAGATAGTGACATAGGCTTCACTGCCATGTATTTTACCAATGTAATAGAAGTCAACCACGATTATATGCAAATATTTATATAGTTTCTTATGATATATTCAAGCAAAATGAGGCTTAAATAGTTGATATTAGCACACAATACCATTTCGGCGTATAGCGAGTGTGCAAGAACAATATTTACTATGAGAGTAAATCATTTTAGTGAAGAACAACAAATGCTTCTGAGGAGCAAATTTTATAAATATAGTTGATGCTATCGGGGTCTTATGTGTATACCACAAATTATATAGATAACACTTTGAAGATAATCACCGAATCGCAGTAATAGAAAACATAGTCTGACTTTTGTCAGTAGATGTTCATATCTCTATTACCTTATGTTATGCTATATTTAAGAAAATCACTTTGAAGGTAATCATCTGCCAAAATGACATGATGTAGATCTTGCAGTAATAATGGATAGTCTGCAAAATTCACAGTAGATGTCAGTATTACCTTATGATATGTTAAGGTAGTCACATCTAATATTAATATTTGGAAGAGCACTTTGAAAAGGTAGTCATCTTATCAAACGACAAGACGTAAACCTCACAGTAATGATGGATAATCTGTAAATTATGCAGTAGATGTCATCAATACCTTGTGATTCCAAGTTTAACTCTAGTTGTATAATATAGTTGTTGTACTAAAATTACATGCTACATAGAATGCTTGAGGCAGACGTATTGAACATGTTGATTTTTTCTAAGATAGAATTATCATTTACAATCTGTAAATGCAATATGGAAAGCGAGTCTCCGATCCAAACTTGCAAAAAGCTGATCGTCAAATCTACAACTTAAAGCACGTACACATACTAAATTGCAGAAGAAAAGTAAGCCTGATGGAATATTTTGCAAGTGCTATGTACGGAACATAGTTTCAAATTGTTGGAGAACTAAACCGTAGGTTTAGTGAATCCTAGTAACCCACGTCCTGTACGCTGAAACTACAGGGACATGTATTGGATATACAGAATACAAGGATAATTGGAACAATGCCAAAGAGATAAAGATTTCCCCAATCATGGATCTGTCTATCCTGTGTGGTTCCAACTCGGGAGTTCTGCCCGTAACCACCGCTGCTAGGGATTTGCACTGGCGGCCAGACCGGAGGATTGGGATCTCTAGCACCACCTCTTCTCGGGCCGTGGCCTCGACGGGACTGCTCCGGAAGGCGCCGCGTTCCGGCCGGTTGGTGCATGGACCGCGCCGTGCAGCCGGATGGATGCGTCGCTCCAAGCACCGGTTGTTGGGCGCGCCTGAGGACGCGCCACCGGGAGCCGCGATAGGAACGCGTCCGCAGCGGGCTACGCCGGCCGTTTCTCGCTAGTCAAGGCCAAGTGGTGTCACGCCGTTGGGCGCCGTACGCCATGGAGTGCCGCGCTGGTAGGAGCAGCGACCGTGCCGAGGGCTGTCATGCGCTCCGCGCTGGAAGTCGCCTTGTCTTGGGCTGAAGTCGCTTGTGCTTCAAACAATTGATTGTTTCTACGTGTGATTTGCGTGAGTACGTACATATATACAGCCATACAGGGAAAAGCAATCGATTGTT
>NC_041381.1:573287709-573290035 GCF_002162155.2 Triticum dicoccoides | reverse complement strand
GTTCAAAAAAAAACAAGAATATTAGATCAAATAGGCAAAGATTAGTAATCTCTGTTTTTTTTAACTGAGGCCAGGTTGACAAGCTCTATTCTTCTTTGATCTTTTGTTGACGATGCAGTTGATGGATTGCCTCTGTTTCTGGCGCCGTTCAAAGAAATCACCAGAGTTTTCTGCCGTAAGAGGAGTGTTTCTAATTTTTCGCTGATTCCTCTTGCATCTTCTCCTTCTCTATTCTTCCTGCAAAAGGACTCGTTATGGCAGAAATTAAACCGGAAAAGAACCACGCTGTTGGACTCCGATTTATCTTTTCTCGAGGCCAGCATTGCGTCCAGTGGTCGATGTTGAAGACCGTCGGAGTTGCATCTGTTATGGTCGAGGACAGTGCCGTTCCTCGTTTGTTAGGGTGATCCCGTTTTCTCTGTGACCAATTCGCCCGAGCGGAGAGCAAAGTGCATAATAACGTGTTTCGAGTGAAAAGTAAAGAACGAGAGAGTTTGAATGAAAGATGATCCATCAGTCTTTATTGATGATAGAAGTGGGTTATTTATACCCAGGCGGAAGTACATATGGTGCTTGACGGTCAAGTAAACACATAGTTACTTGAGAGCCAAGGAATTACATAGTTGACTTGAGAGCCAAGGAAGTACATGGTTGCTTGAGAACCAAGCAACCTATCTAACAATTAACTTAATCCTAATTAGCTTAATTAATAAGCAACTATTCTATTCTTAACAGAAGATAAGCTGATGAGTCATGAGTACTTGGCTCTCTGCCACGTGTCGATCGTCCAGTTGGGATCGATCATGAATAATGGGATCAGTCTGACTTCTCCGCGCCGACGTATCTCCATCAGCCTATCACGAGCAGACTGGCCCCAACGTGCCGGAGAACCCGGATAGGTTGCAGCGCACCGATGTGACCTTCCACACGACCCGCAACAACCCGAGGGGGAAGAGATTGTTCATCTGACCAGCGAAGACGACGGCGAATCAGGCGAGGACGACCATGCGAGGCGGAGCGAAGCTACTCGGAGCGCTGCTGCTGGTGCTGCTCTGTGTGGCGTCGCGCTTCCAGGGCGCCTGCTGCGCCGGCGGTGGCGGAGGCGGAGGCGGTGGGAGGGGAGGAGGTGGTGGAGGAGGAGGCGCAGGGGGCGGGAGGGTCGTCGGGGGGTCCTCGAGCGGCGGGAAAGGTTCAGGCGGCGCCGACGCTGGGAGAAGCACCGGCGGCTCCGGTCGGCCTGGGCCGGGCACGGGAATCGGTGCCGGCGGCGGTGCCGCCGTCGTAGGCGGCACAGCGGGTGTCGCCGCAGGATCACAGGGACACTACGCGGCGGGATCGCAAGGACGGAGCGCCGGAGGTTATGGTCGCGGGGTCTGGTGGGTGTCCGGCGTCGGCGCTGCTGTGGCGACTGCCTCGCTCGTATGGGGCTGATCGTGTCGAGCTGTCCATGCCTGTGCGCCAAGTCCAATCTGCGGAGATCCGCAGACCGTGGCGGGTCGCATCTGCATGTGTAGGACGTCAGTATCACTGCCTTCAATTACTCTATTTGAAATTATTTTTCCCTCGTGTTCTTTTTAAATTTTAAGATGTGTCACCCTCTCAGACTACGAATGGAATTCATCCCATAATATAAAAGCATTTTTGACAGAAAGTATGTTTAAGCCATTGTTGAGACTTGAGACATTGAGTTGGCAATTTGCATTGACCTTTTTGTCAAGCTACGCTATGCTGCACATGCACTGCAGACGTGTCACACTGTCTGATAGCAAATTGTATGTGGGACACAAACTGGCAATTTCTTCAGAGCAATATTCCAAAAAAAAGTGCCATGTCAAAGAAACTGTCACCCACTTACAACTAAAAATGCCATCAAAATCGTTCAAAATGCCATGTATTTTTGCGAACGTCCGCCATATAACATTACCACAAGATTAATGTATAAAAATACACACTAGCGATGCTCCCATCCTAGCACGGTTTTCTTCTTTTTACGTCTGAAGAGAGTGCTTGGAGACTACTGGCTTGTTGGCAAGTGGTTTCCTTGGTACATTCATGTTTGGATTGTGTGATTACATAGCATAACCGCTACAATTCACATATGTCATATAGAATAAAAGTTGCATTTATAGTATGGTTTGAAGGCAGGTTTGAAACTCCTTCCATGGTAGGATTAGACAACACCAGATACAATGCACTAAAAGAAAACAAAACCAGCTAAAAGATACAATATGTTGTGGAAAGGCTAACAGGCATCATCCAAACACTAGTGCAAAACCGGGCTATAGCACCGGTCCGTAAGGGTCGACACTAAAGGGTGGGGACTAAA
>NC_041381.1:573253383-573287283 GCF_002162155.2 Triticum dicoccoides | reverse complement strand
TATATAACACGGTAGCCCTAAACTGAGCGTGCGCGTAAAAACGCTAATCCTGCGGTCCGCTCGATGTGAAGTCTGTTGCGCGCGTCACTTGGTTGGACAATCCCAGTAAAAACCATGCCAAACATCGTAAGGGAATTAAAACAGTTACGGTTGGCACAGACCACCCCTCCGCCTCGCATACGGGTGCTAGTAAAAAATTCAGTCTTTCTAGTAGTAATCAGGTTACTAGCTTTCACGCACCACTCATCCATCCTTAACTACTAGTAATATTTAATGGTTCTGGTAATCTTGATACGAAGCTACCACGTACTCTTGTAGTATATGTTGTCTATAGTAATCTCATTACCCACTGGCAGACATCACTCCTTCGCACTTTAATCTCTATGGTAATGTAGTTACTAGGTTGTGCCACATAATACTGTATAAGTAATCTTCAAAAGGCATTTACGTATCAAAAATAGTAATATTGTCAGGGTGTACCATGCACCACTTAGCCTTGTAATTGGTCTGGTAACCTATTTACTAGGCTACTACGTACAAAGGTAATAAGCAAATCTAGTTTTACTACTAGTTAGTCCTTATTACTCAGCTGGTCAATCCTATAGTAAAAAAATCCACTACGATTACCCTAGATAGATGGTTCATTACGGTTGGTTTGCTAGCCTACAGGTGTGCCGCTCAACCAATCAAGCGGGTGGACATGCTAATGATCGATGGTAAAATCTGCATGCCAGAAAAAGTAATGACATTTAATTGATTACTAGATGCCACACACAGTTCTTGAAAGTATAGTAAAGAAATTGAATGCGTTACCATAAGCCTTCCAAATCAGCCAACCGGCTTTTGTTTCTTAGATGTGGTCGTAAACTAAGTAAGGCACATAGTAATGCTCCAATGAAAACTATTGTCAGAACGTTGCATCTAGTAATGCTTGAGAACAAAATCAACATAGTAAAATAATTTACTAATACAATATTATTTTACAATACGAGCACGACAATTTCCTAATCAATGAAACGGAGAATCTGAGTGGTAATCGGTTTACTATGTTGTACCACTTGTGTCCAGATATTTACGATCAAACCAGATCATGGTGCATGCAGGTGGGTTTGGTCTCTCAGCCGTCTAAGGATTAGACATGTCGACAGTTAGGAACGCTGAGAGAGGGTGCGGCGCGTAGAATAAGGTGATCTGCGCTCAGGCACACTTTAGAGAGAGAGAGAGAGAGAGGAAAGCAAACAAATGAAACTACGCCAGGGCGGATGCAATCACGAGCACTCATTGCTGTTGGGATCTGGTCCCTCCTCTTACCTCATTTGTTTTTTCCTGGTTTTTCTCATTTGTAGATGTTTTCCTCTTATAGCAGAAGGTGGACCAGCAGGCAGGACCGCGCGGGCACTAGGCTGTCGCTGCTCCAGTCCAGCAGACAGGACCACCTGCGGCGTGACAGACCTCGGCCCACGAGAGAAGGTTTCGAGCCCACCAAAGGTTCCACACGCGGGCGGTGCGCAGCTGATGAAGGTTCGTGCATCATTTTTTTCGCCTTTTTTTTCTGTTGGTTTGCATATCTCGCGCTACCCTTCCTCATTGTTGCCTCCCCGTACTCTCTCTCTCTCTCTGACTCTCTCCATCTCCCGTTCAGGTCCACATCATGACCACACCTTCTGATCCAGCCATGGCCTCCCCGTGCCTCTCCTCTCCATCACTCACTACCACCGCCATAACATGGAGCTCAGCCGTCCACCGTCTCTTCCTCCATCGTTCCTGCTACGCCGGTCTCCACCATCGCCTTCTCTAAGTTCACCTTTGGCTCCCGATGTCGCCGTGTCTCTCCGTCAATGGAGCTGCGTTGCTTCCCTCTCCAACAGGCCACCTTCCCCATGGATGATGTGCAGGCCGCCCGTGCTGCTCCTGGAGCTGCCCTTCTCGAGCTCGGTGTCGCTGCGCTTCCCAACCCCCTCCGCCAGCGTCAGATCCGGCAAGGCGGCCGAAGAGCACCAGCATCACGCCCTCCCCACCATGGTATGCCCAGCTCTTCCTCACACTGGCCTCCTCCATCAAGGTCGTCGAGCTCCCTCTCCTCTGCAGCGGCCTCGAGGTCGACACTACCACAGAATTGCAAGATTGGTACTGTGTAATACTCAACTTGCTTTGAATACAATTTCTGTGATGAACTGAAGAATTTTTTGTGTGTAAGTTGGATTACTTCTCGACTTGCTGCTCATACAGCCCCTCGCTTCAAATTCCCCACTTCGTCCTGATCCGGTTCAGGTATATACTATGGCTTCTTCTTGGGAGATTGGGAGTGGGGTATCTCCAGTGGTTCGTTGCCCAGGTTTGCTTCTTCAAGCCGCGTGTGAGAGAGTTAGAAATTGGTACCTTTTTTTTGTCAAAACTGATTTGGTCTATGGCTCTAGTGGAATGTACCAGAGTGCTTGGTGCTTGAAAGCGCTTCCCACGGATGTTTCAGTAGCTTACCATGTAGTCCAGGGTTGGCTTGTGGTGGTTTGATGTTACGCGGATGACAATCTTTGAGCTGGGGTTGCTTCTTTGTTTACCTTTTGTGTGTTAGTCTGTTCATGTAGGGTAGCAGGTACGCTGGGTGTATGTATGCAATACACTGGATTTCTTGTTCATCTTTAATGCATTGCGGCAGCAGTAATTTTCTTTATTGTGCTCGCTTTTTTTTGGCAGATTTAGACATGTTTCTTCGTAATTTTGTGATTGTTTGGTTCTTCAGGAACATGTGTGTTTGATTTTTCAAGAACAACTAGATTGAATAGGTTGTGTTAGTCCACTTATATGAGGTCAACTGAATGAGCCTAATAAAATTAGGTTGTGCATTATATACTCTCTTCATGCAATCCTCTTGCAGATTTGGTGTCCGTATTTTTTTGTCACGGCGCATGTGCCATCTCGCCTGAGCATGCTGGCTCTGCCGCGCCCCGTGGCGCTTGCCCTGCCGCCGTGCACCTCCGCGCTCGCCCCGCCGATATTCTTTTTTTTCTTGCTGCCCAAAGTCATGCACACAACGCCACAATTGGAACCTCCGTTTTACATTGACGGAACCGTGCATATCCATCCGAGGGCGCCCTTTTTTGTGTGTGCAAGAGCCTCTCTATAAGTTGGTCGTTGCACAAGAACCTCCGTTTTACATTGTTGGAACCGTGCATATCCATCCAAGGGCGCCCTTTTGTGTGTGTGCAAGAGCCTCTCTATAAGTTGATCGTTGCACAAGAACCTTCGTTTTACATTGTTTGAACCTCTTTGGGTCTGCACAATTGGCACTTGGGACCACGGGGCTGATAGCGTTGGGTGTGTGATCGCTGCATTGTCGAAGGCGGTGTGGGTTGTCTGACGCTTGAACGTCAGGGCGACCCCTTCGGTAGCGTGCAATCCCCACGGGGCCTGGCTACAAGCCGGAGGTAAAATGCCGGCATGGCTTACTGCTAGTACGCTCCTAATGCAAGGCATGCCTGCTGTGAACGGTACATGGCAGGGGAGGCCGCGGAAGCCCTCATGGTGGAGTCCACGATGGGAGAGTGGCGCCTCGCTAAGCTGCAACGCCTGACCACATCACCGTGACCAATATGATCCGACTAGGAATAGTAGTGCATAAAAGATGGCGCATCCTGCCCCATACGCGCATGTCTGTAACTATTTGGTGTCCTCCGGTCACTGTCCGCGGACGCATTCGGGGCGTGCCTGCAGACGTTTTGCTTGGCCCTCCCTATGTTCAAATCCTGGCTCCGTCCCTGATGATATGTATACTCAAGTTTACAAACTCACATGTACTATTATAGTCCTATATGGTTCGTGCTGAATGTGCAATAGTTTCACTTCGAACTGAATTACAAAAAATGAAGAATATTACAATGCGGTGCAGATGTGATTTCAATAGAGTAACAAAATTAGACTCGATGAATCTCATGCACCTAGTATTTTTATTGTTGTTATTATTCTAAAATTATGAGCAGATATTCTGCCAAGCCCTTAGCTCACATCGTCCTTGGAGGGGTGGCTCGGGACAGACCCAGTCGCCACCAGCGCTACCCCCGCCACCTCCTCTCCTCTCCACCTCCAATCTAGTAGGAGGACGCTGGCAGACATAGCCTATCCGGCCAACGGCGGCGACGATGCTTCCTTGCAGGACGATCTCTCGCACGGGAGCCCTCCAGAACCGGGATGCGGCAGATGGCATTCGGTCACTGGGGCTGCGGCCCCCAGATTTCATAAGTGGTAGTTGTGATGCTGTGCTGCGTGGGTAGTCATGCAAAATGATGGGACTTCACCGTCCAGATCTAGAAGCGGTGGCTTGAGGTCTGGTCGATGGTGGCAGCGGCGAAGCAACTACAACGACAACGATGGATTTTTTAAAGGACAAAAGTATAATTTTCGTCCTTCAACTACTTTGAAAGTCTAGAAATGGTCCCTTAATTTCAAAACCAGCAAATCTTAATCCCCCAACTTTCTAAATCGGATAAGTTTAGTCCTTCGTACCGCATAGGATGGTTTGGTGTTGACGTGGACATGATTTTAACTAAAACTAGACATGTTGCATAAGTTTGACCACCAAATCAATATCCACAAAACTAACTGTGGCCACTGTCATCGAGCCACTGCTCCTGTAGAAACTCGCGGTGTACCTTTCATATATCGATGACGTTGTACATATCGGCACCTTTCCACCCCAATGTGTATCACCCTGCAAGTTCACCCTCTTTGTGTGTGAGAACCTTCTCTGTGAGGTCGGCGCATTATACGGTAACAAGGATTGGACCATGCGCATTGATCTTAGATGATAAACAATCTCCGAAACGCTTACATTACATGTAGAACCTCCATTGTATATTGTCGGAACTACGCGCGCGCGCGCACACACACACACACACACGAGGGCACCTTTTTCGTAGGCATTAGAACCTTCAGAAGTGACGGTAGGGTGCAACGTGCACCGTGCAAACTTGGTCGATGGGTGGTAGATAGATAGATAGAGGAGGCGAGTAGCTTCTCCGCGCGTCGGCGCTCATCAAGGAGGCAGAGGTTGTAGGCTTGGTCAGCCTGTGCCTGCCGAAACGCACCCTCCGGCTGCTCCACCACCACGTCAGTATAGTCAGCACGAGCCTCGCCCATGATGTGTAGGGCAAAAATGAAGTTTGCCCTACACAATAGATATCCACAAGACGCGCACATGTTCTCTCTCTGACTCTAGTCATACAGATTAGGCATGCTTCAAACACACACACACACACACAGAGATAGATAGATAGATAGATAGAGAGAGGGCCTCCAAGAGAATGTGTGCGTTAGTCCTAGATGATAAACCATCACCAAAATGCTTACATTACATGTAGAACCTCCGTTTTACATTCTCGGAACCATGCACACACACACCTGAGGGCACTTTTTTCATAGACAAAGAGAGGGGGAGAGAGAGAGAGAGGATTGGTGTATGGTGGGAGAGCGGTATGCTTCTACGACGCATGCACGTTAAATTATGTGTTAAAAGTCTAGAGAGAGAGAGAGCGCTAGATATGGGATCAATGCGATGCTTAAACTACAAAGGAACCTCCATTTTACGCTGTTGGAACCATGCAGACCACATGGTGGCACCCTCTTTCATGTGAACGTGAACCTTTCATATACTAAGGACGTTGTACCTATCGGCACATTTCCACCCAATGTTTATCACCGTCTGGGCGAATCTAGGCCCCAGGCCCCCAGGGCCCAGTCCCATGGCCGGGACTTCCTGTGACAGCCCCGTCCGGCCCCGGATGCGATCTGGGGTCCACTCCGGATGGTTGTGGTGTTCTTCGGCCGTGCCCGTGATGGTCGGGCGCGACCTTCGAGCTCCGGGCAGCCCTCCTCTGGAGGCAGTCTTGGAGGCGCCTAGCTGCGCCGGCGGTGGCGCCTTTTTGCTGTGCTTCGTCTGGATTTTGGTTGTGCATGAGTCCCCCCATCTTCTAGCCTGCAGTAGTGGCTTCAGCCGGTGGCCATGGACCTGCGCCTCCTCCAGTGCTCCTGGCCGCCAGCGCGGATTTGGACCCGGCGTGCCCTGGGAGCCGCGCTTTTTGGCTCCCTTGGCTTGCTGGCTCCTCGGCATCTCCGCTTCACCAACACCCTGCCGGTACCTTGGTTGGCCGTCGCGCATATTCGCCTCCGGCACGCTTCGGGAGCTGCGTCCCCTTTGTTCCTGCTGCTCCGGTCCCCTTGTTCACGCCCCATACGTTCGTGTCATGTGTTGTACCACCTCATGTACTGATTCTATTTTTTTCTATCAACGAAATGATACATAATCTTTGCGTATTCCTAGAAAAAATTTATGTTTAATTATGCTTAAATGGATTCTAGCCGGCGCTTGACTAGCTGTTTTATTGTTTAATTATGTTTAACTTATTTACATGCTTGAAATTTTATGGGTATTTTAGTTTTCTTAATAAGCACACTGATAATGCATCGACCGCGTTTCACTGGTAGAGCCAAACAAAATGGCGGACAAAATCCGCGTCAGTTTGCGTCAGGGCATTGGAGTTGCCCCAAGACACGGGATTTAATTTTTTCTTAAAAAACATGCTTCACTTTATTGATCTATATGACGAAATACAAGAATACGAGCAATATCAAAGGGTTGTAACAGCCACAAACGGCGGCCCTCTCCTAAGTGCAAAGGATGTTTAGCTAAACAATGGGCCTCCATATTCGAGAGGCGTCCTTCATGACCGAAAGTACAAGAAAGGAATTCTCGCATAGTCATGAGGAGGACTTACTGGAACAAAGTCAATGCTCACCCCCGAAACAAAACGCCCGGCCGGTGGCTCATGGAATCCCGGGTTCAGAGTTTGTCTGTCATCTTTTTTGTCCGCTCCCCTTGAAAGTTATTGCGCAGACAGTCAAGTGCGGCCTGATCGCACTCACGCGGCGGCTATAGCCTGGTGCTTCTACAGTTCTACTCCTGCGAAAGCCAAGCAGAGCATTCGGTGTCCGCTCCCCAAATACCAGAAGCTGAAGCGCAGCTGAAGATTGATGAACTGCGTTTGTTCATAGGGTGGCGGCACACGGCAATCTAAGGTATCCCCGCTCCCCGTCTAATGCGATTTGAAGATCACAGTGAGTTTTGTACACCGCACTATGGGAGCGATCTCTGCAGTGTCGTCTTTATCGATATCATTGTTTTTCAGTTCTCCGTCGCTACTATGTGCATCCGCTTTCTCGTGCTCACCAATCATTTTGTGCGTTTTTCATACGTTGAAATCCAAATCTTAAAAATATTTTTTTGCCCAATACACCTCCAAAATAAGTGTTCGAAACGCACCATGATCCCTTCACTGTTGAGTGTCAGACGTCGGAAAAACTGACCATCTTTCCCTTGCCATCGTCGCAGAATGGATGCGTATAGAATCCCGCCTTCATACGGATCCCCCCCATGCGCCCCGACGGATTGACGACCTATCATACGGATCGGAAGACGAAGAGGGAATTGGTTTCCCTGCAGGAGGGGTCGTTGCCTTCCTCTTTGTATTGTAGAATAAAAGAGTAGCTGGGTCAACAAATACAAATAGTCCTACGTCGCATGGCTACTTATAAGAACGCGTCAAAGGGGGTCGAACCCTGCCTTTTTCTGAAGGTCCAAGTAAACATATATGCAATGGAGGAAGAGGTGAGTGATGTCACTCTAGTTTGTCACAACACAGAAAATCAAGACATGGTGTATTCAGAGTTAGACACACAACAATCACCCAAAATCTGAGCAAATGCACACACATCTTTGTCTGTCACGCAGTTTAAGGAGTAGACCCGTACGTGCATGAGGGAATACCGCATCTTTATAGATCCATAACTATTATATGTAGTCACCATTGCTGCATTTGTTTTATAAATGCATGACTAGCTACCTGGCCAAAGGCACACAGTATTTTGAAGGCATTATACTTACATTTTCTGCGATGGGCTGTGTTAAAAAAAACATATTCTGGCCTCAATTGCACCAATGCTGTTCTGGTGAATCAAGTTAATCTCTTATGTCAGATGCTCACGGTTCCAAATTCTACCAAGCAGCCGCGCCTACAAACAACATGGCCGCATGATTGTTTTATATTCTGTTAGTATGAAAACCAACTAAACAGGAACGCCCATATACTGGTTCTTCCCTACCGTGTTGTCAGGCATTCCATGTATCGACATCACCCCGCCATACGAAGCAGAAGGAGCTACCATTGAACTTACTTCACGATCAGAGGGACTAATAAGTTGTTCAGCGGATCAATGTACTGGAAACAAAACTAACATTCAGCAAAAAGAAAACGTTCATAATCAAAGCTGCCGAAACCACTGAATACGTACCTGCCGGCCATTGTTGTGGATCATTGAAACACTGCCGGGGTGGACCTCCTCGCCGGCAGGGAGAATGGCTCCCGCAAACGCGTCTTCAATCCTAGCATTGCTGACAGTGGAACTCCGGCTTCCGTTGCTCGCGCTACCATCTCCCAAACCCTCCATTGTTCGATCAGGCGATACTAGGGGATAGTATAGTGCAGGCCAAAGGTGATGACGATACTTGATTATATGCAAAACAAAAGCTGGCCGGTGGCGGTAGTAATTGCACGTTCATACTGTTGTTTGAGCGGCCGATACAACGGAACGGCATTTACTACACTCTTTTGGATACATGCCATGGGGCTTTTCGTCTGCAGTTAATTTACTGGTCCGAACGGTGCAGCACCGTCTTCATTATCTAGACGAAAACGGAACGATTTACATGTCCGGACTAGCACGTCGCAGTCCAGAACCTTGTTCAGTTGGCTATATATATATAAAAAAAAATCACGCAAAAAAAAATATATATATATACAAAAAAGGCAGCTCTTACATGCCCGTCCAGCACGCGGCAGTTCAGAACTTTTAGTAAATTACCACTATCAGCCAATTCAATACGTTGCCTGAAGTAGCTCCTGTGCATACCTGCCGGTTGAGAAAGGTACATCAACTTTTTGTTCTGACCACGACTGAAAACTCAGACACTAGGTTGCCATTCCGGGGATACTACTCCAGAAAGGTCCGGCCTAGCATTCCTCATTTGTAATTGTGAAATTCCTAAATTGGTAAAATTGGAACCTTATCCAGTCAAAGGTGCGGATCTCAAAGCAAATAAACGGTTCTGATAACAACCATCTGAGCTAGTGTGGATAGCAAATCCATCCCCTCTCTCTCTCTCTCTATATATATATATAGACACACACACACACAATTAGGTATATATACAATTTCTCCTACATATTGCCTTGGTGCCTTCAGAACACGATGACAATTGGGAGTGGTTCATGGGGGCGGTAGCGGTAATGCTATTCTCCTTTGAGATCTATGACCTGGTCGAGCAAAAATTCCGTTATTTCCTCTTGAAGTGCTCGTATGCGCTCTGTTGGTAGGAGCTGCTCCCACACGTCTTTGAACTGTTAAGAAGGAGATCAATATGCATGTGTATTAGTTGTGTGACTAGATATTGATAATCATGTAAAAATTGTGAATAGTATTCTGGCAAACGTACACATTTTTGTCTATCAGATTTGCTCCTTTCGAACGCCATCATGCGAATGTTCTCGCAAACATAGTATGCACACACTCCAGTCCCCGACACCTGCTTTAGGGCCTTTACAAGAATAGAATTTAATCAGATAATAATTAATCAAGCATGATAATTAATTAATGGTATTGAAACAAGAATTAAAGAGATGGTAGCTAGCTAGTACTACTTAATTACTTACCTTGGGTCGAAATCAAAACAATATTTGTCGCCATTTGCCTGGAGTCACCTTGATGAACTTTGCCCAAGCCCTGCCCGCCGGCAAAGAAAATGAATAAAGGCGTTATTAAATAGTTGATATCAGGAAATGACGAACTAAAAAGGCCGAGATATAGTTAATAATGATTGAAATTACCTGTCGACTATCCCCATCAAGATGGTAAAGTCACTTTCTTTTTTAAGTAGTGAGTCCAGTACTTCAATTGTTCCTTCTTCGACTTTAATGATTAACAAGATTCAGTGGTAACTGCATGCGCACACGTTTGCATGTATTAATTAAGCGGGCATGTGCATAACACTCATCAACTATACCCTAAACCCTATAAACTTAATTATTAACATCTAGCTAGCTAGTAAGCAAAAACAGAATTTGTAGTACAAGACAGTGTGATTCACAGGAAGTTGTAAGGAAGTAGTATATCTTCATTGGTATTGAGGCGCTTCAGGAACTCTAGCATATTTTTCTCTACATATGTTTTATACCATTCCAATTTCCATGTGTCTTCATTAATGGTATTTGGGTCAATGAACCCAATGCCATAGCGTCCAGCTTTTTTCATTTCACACATCTTCATCCTGCATAATACCATGGAAAAGAATATAGTGAGGATAATTACAGGTAATGATCGATCAATGAGCACTACAGCTAGCTTGAGACTTCAATTACAGAAAGAAATCACTTACAGACAATAGCAACTGATGAGAGATTTGTCGAGTGCTTCTTGATTGAATAACTGAAATAGTTCTGAATACTCAAACGGACAGAGCTAGCTTATGGAAGTAATGCTCTTCCTTGACGTTCACCATGAGGGACTCTTGATTGGAACTCTTGGTAATTTTCATGTACCAATCATGCAATTCATCATACATTCTCGTTGGGAGGTTCTTGATCTCGTGAGGCTCGACCAAAGGTTCGCCGCGAACATATTTCTGTTTTATGTCCTCCTCTCTAAGTGGAGACATGGGCTCGATCTCGAGGAGTTGTCCAACAGTGATATCGATCATTTCAGCCTGCCTTCTATGCTCGTCGGTTATTACCAGCTGACCGGCGCTGGTACTCTCATGTGTTGGTACAACAAGCGGGGGGATCGATTGCGCTGTCTGTTCTCCCAGCTGGGGAACGGTTTTCCCGCATTTTTTGCCAGCTGCTTGGCTCGAGCTCGAGCTCGACTCATTCTGTAGTCGTGCTCGATGTGCCTTCCTGATTTGGCGCTCATAGTCTGAGTCAACAGGCTTGGGAGCTGGTGCTCTAGCCATACGAATAAAGTGGTCAATCTTTTCCTCAGGCACTTTCTCCCTTGGCGGCGGTGCTGGTTTCGGTCCAAAATGGGCGTCCACTTGGGCCTTCACTATGGTTGCGTTTTGCTCCTTGGTCATGTCGTAAGGCCTCTGCGGAAGAGGCGCGAGGCTTGGACCATATTGAAATCGCTTGCCTCCACCTGTACCTCCTATACTACCTCGACTTGTAGCGCTACGCACCATAGCTGCGGCGGCTCTCTTCCGCTGTTGCTGAGTTGGCGGCGGAGACTGCTGGCATGGCTGACTTGGAGGAGAAGTGGGCCAACGCGGTGCTGGACTTGGAGGAGGAGGAGTGGGCTGCGCGGTGCCGGACTCGGAGCTGGAGTGGCCTGATGGGGTGTCGGACTTGGAGGAGGAGTGGTCTGACGCGTTGGTGAACTTGAAGGAGCAGGACTGTGCTGAGGCGGCGGCTGATGATCACTTGGAGAAGTGGTAGATTGCTGACGCGGTGGCGGACTTCAAGGAGGAGTCGGCTGACGTGGTGTTGGTGGCCTTGGAAAGATGATGCAATCCTTTCTCCATAGGATGATACGATGTTTGGCCTCTCTCAGTGTGTGCTCCTCATCACCTCCAGGAATGTCAAGCTCTAGCCCCTGAATATTGGTCCACCACTTCAACCTGGACACGAGCATAGCCAGCTGGAATCGGGTTGCAATGGAAGGTTGCTTCGGGGGAATTTGTATAAGCAATGGCATCCGCCACCTTCATGGATATGTTCTTCATTTTGAAGTGTAGCTCACAGTTAGTGTTCTCCATGATGTCATCCACAGGGTATCTATCCAACAATGCGCCGCCAGGGGCGGAACCCATGCTGCTTCTCGACATGGATGGGACAGTGCTATCCAATGCTGGATCGTCCACTAGCTGCTGCCGCTGCTGAGACCCCCTTTCCTGGCTAAGTGAGTCGACCTGCTGCTGCTGCCGCTGGAATTTGAGTGCCAAGTCCGCGTGCGCTGATTCTAGGCCTTGAAGGCGTTCTGCTTCCTGCTTCCTCTGCTCCTCCTCCAGCTTCCTCTTCTTCTCCTCCTCCATCTTCCTTCTTGCACGGCTTCTATAGTCGGCGTTCTAGTCCGAAAAGCCCTCATACAACAGAATAATGCCCTTGCCTCGTGTTCTTCCCGGGTGTTCGGGATTTCGCAGGGCGCGTGTAGGCTCGTCGTTCTCTCTGTTGGGCATGAACACTGTCGGATTTCGGGTCCCGACAAAACCCTTAAGGTTCAAACTTTGGGGTGCACACGAAGATCTCTCTCTTCCCTAGCTCACACCCTCACCGCGATCTCAAGGCTCAGCGAGTCGAACCCAAAGAACAAGGGACACAAGATTTATACAGGTTTGGGCCACCGATGTGGTGTAATACACTACTCCAATGTGGTGTGGTGGATAGCCTCTTGGGCTGAGGATGAACTAGTACAACGGAAGAACAGACTCCTGAGGAGAGGTGTTCTTGGGCTCGATGAGCTGGTGAGTGTGAGGATGGTCCGAATCTTGATCCCCCTCCTAATGTGGTGGCTAGTCCTATTTATAGAGGCCCTGGTCCTCTCCTCAAATATTGAGCGGAAGGGATCCTACAACGGCCAAATTCGAAGGGGGACAACCAGTACAGGTTATCCTGACTAAAGGTGGTCTTGCCTGCCAAAGCTGGCCAAATGTAGTTTTATCCTGCACACAAGTAGATCACAAGATCCTTATGATCCTTTGAATGATACCGCCGGCTTATGTGACCCGGACAATGAAGTTGATAACTCAAGTCTGTAAGAGCCGACACATATGATATTTGTGACAACTCAAATACTTGCAATTGTATAAAAACAGATAAAAATTTTGAGGCTTCTAATTCGAATACGATCAGTAAACCGTTCCAAAGGGGTTAAGCTAAGATTTGAATACGATCATATAGCCCCCAGTGGCGTTGGCGTTGCCGATCAAAATGGGTATCGACAGCTATGTTCTCTTTGGTTCGAATACGACCTATGTTTGAACAGGAAGCCCCCAAATGACCTTCCAAGCTGGCCGCTCACTTCTGCCTCCAGCACTGAGGCTGCAACCCGCCCGTCACCGTCGGCTCACCTCGCAACAAGGCGCCAGGTTCAGCTGCTGCTTAAAGTTCATTGCGCAAGGACCTAGCAAAAGCAATAGAGGAGAAAGCAAGCCCACTTCACGAGAAGATTGGTTATCCAGCCAGCTAAGTCCGACGTGAAGCATTCAGATTATATAAAAAAGAAAACTGCAGTAGCAGTATTACAGTCAAAGTACTGTTACAAGTAATACGTAAGTCCAAAAAGCATATGGAGCACTGCCACTACTACGTGCAAAGATTCTGTGTACAGATCATCTGCTGTCTAAACAAATCAGGTGATATGCATCCAGATTACTTTTTATCAGTACTTGTTAAACTTTTTGTGAAAACAACCACTCTGCCCTATAGTGTTGTTATACGCAGGTAAATTATTCATGACAAAAAGTGATATTATACCGCAGAAATGGAGGCACGCCAACATCATTCAGCACAGGTGGTCGTCGTTACTCAACGGACTCCCGCACCGGCTTACAACATCGTGGCTGTCTCTCGTGACCGTGCCGGCTTACAACGCCGTGGCCGTTCTCGCTTCCACGCTGGTTTACAACAAGGAGGACAACTTTCCCGTCCACACCGGCTTACGATGCTATGGCCGGTTCATCTGTCTATGCCGCCTCTGATGTTACGGTCGTCTTTACCGTTCGTCTCTCGCGGCCTGGTCTACATCGACACACCGATCCACACTTGTTTGGATGAGCTGTTTATTGAGTATGAGCAAGTCACTACTTGGGAAGCCCGGTTTTCTTCTAACAAATTAGAGGCAAATTATCATCAGCCGCCGTCTGCACTGGATGGCTCAATGGGCAGGTACACAAGTCACCGCCACTACGGTTTGGTTAACTTCAAACAGCCAGTTGGAAGGAACCATTGGCCGAGTTGTTGACACGGTTCATACGGGATCATTTATAACCCGCCGCAGTCACCCCAACCTTCTGTGGATTCACATCGCCAATGATATACACCTTCTGCTATGATCAACTATGGGGAATCTCAAGCCAACTCTTCGAGTCATCTTGAGACTCGGGGGCTACAATGGTATGGCTCGGCAAAATTAGCCGGTTTCAATGAATTCAAGAACTCCGGGTCATTGAAAGGAAGATAACCCGGCCCTGAAGGCTACTGCTTTATTGGCAAATATTTAAAGGCCATCAGAGAAATTTCTGGTTCAAAATGAAGATTCCGGTTTAAAATACAGCTCAAGAGACATCTCTCTCCCGCAAAGCTTTGAAGCTCTCAAAACCGGTTCAACATCCGGATCAAGGTAAATTTGTCCTTTACAAAGCATTGAGGATATCACTATCCGGTTTAAGTATTTCCGATTCAAAAAGAATTAATCTCTTGCAAAGTTTGAGATCTCAGACAAATTAATGGTTACCAAAGAAAACTTGCTGCCATGATGCATGGTTTAAAAACATGAGTATCCTGCCTTACGGCTTATCTTATTATGGTCACTTGGGGGCTTCCCGCTCATCGGGCATAGCTATCTGTACCCTCTTGATCGGTGCAATGCCAAAGTTATATGGTCACTTGGGGGCTTCCTGTTCAAACATAGGTCGTATTCGAACCAAAGAGAACATAGCTGTCGATACCCTTTTGATTAGCAAACTGCTGAACCTACTTGGGGGCTTCTTGATCGTATCCGAATCATAGCTCAACCCCTTTGGGAATCGACGTGGATCGTATTCGAATCAGCGTCGTTAAACAACTCTTAAGGTCATTTGGGGGCTTCCTGTTCAAACATAGGTCATATTCGAACCAAAGAGAACATAGCTGTCGATACCCATTTTGATCGGCAACGCCAATGCCACTGGGGGCTATATGATCATATTCGAATCGTAGCTTAACCCCTTTGGAACGGTTTACTGATCGTATTCGAATCAGAAGCCTCAAAAAATTTATCTGTTTTTATACAATTGCAAGTATTTGAGTTGTCACAAATATCATATGTGTCGGCTCTTACAGACTTGAGTTATCAACTTCATTGTCCGGGTCACATAAGCCGGCGGTATCATTCAAAGGATCATAAGGATCTTGTGATCTACTTGTGTGCAGGATAAAACTACATTTGGGTGGTTACCCGCCCTGGTTTTTGACGTTAAGTCGCCAGGGCATATGTTGTTTAAACTCTTTGCAGGATTTGCAAAAATATGACATATAAATGATTAAGTTCAAGCTCAATACCAAAGTTGATGCTTCAAAGTCCGTTCTGGATTTTTCTCAAAGGCTATAAGCTGCTAGGTTACAAAAATTCCGGCTTACAATGAATGCGCATTAAGTCGTCATCGGCCAAGAGCCGCCAGCCAACATGGCTGGATTTCTATTGTGATTATCAATAACCAGTGTTATGATTGAGGTTTTCAAAGTCGCTTTAGCGCAATGGCTATTATTTTTATCAATGGGCATGATTTATTTTACAATGGAGGAAATAGTCCCGAGTCGCTGCAGGCTTACGACCCGGCACTTGGGGGCTACAATATTTAAATTGAGGTTACATCAAATATTCAAGTCTCATGTCGCTGCAAGCATGCACCATGACACTTGGGGGCTAATGCAAAGTCATTTTTGCTCACCTCATTGAAGACCCGACTCATCACATCGTACTGAGCTGGCCCTTAGGGGCTACCAATTGCTCCTGTCAAAAATTCAAGGTACATAAGCATTAATCCATTATATTGAATGCTCCACTATTCAGTTGGTAGACTACAAAGCTCTTAACCTTGTGGACATGGGTTCAAGCCCCATGGTGGAGATTATATTATATGATGTTATTTTCAATGTAGTATATATGAAGTCCCTGCTCATTATTGCATAATGAACCGGCCCTTGGGGGCTACACGGGTTGAAATTTTACGAGCATAAGGCAATTACAAGGCCCAGGTTGCTGCAAGCATGACAACCCGGCACTTGGGGGCTACATATGTGGAATATTCAGTTTTATGACTAATGATTCAGATGAATAACCCTGATTTCTTCAAGGTTGCAACACTTATATTGAAGCAAGTCTTAAGTTATCACTATGTTCTCCTCTTAAGACTTGGGGGCTACAAGTATTACGCATATAAAGAGGGAACATCTTCAAAATTCTCAGCTTTGAGTAAATCAGGAAGATCAATTACATGACCTGGTGTCAACAACAATTATGACTCGACATCATCAGTCTTTTATAACCCGGAGATTTTGGAAATTATAACTCGACAAGATCTACATCTTTAAGCCGGTTGAAAATCAGATGAGTATTTCAAGACCTATATTTTTTAAGCCGGCGCTTTGGAAGCCGACTCAAATGGATTATTTGTTTACAATATTTCTTATACAAGCAAATTGATTGTGAAGCTGGTCTATTGACCCGGATTTTCTAGAAGAAGGAAATGACAAGGACTTAAGGATGTTCAGGTGCCGGTTTACAAGAATTCTTAACCCGGAGCACAACATGTCAAATTTGTTCTTGTGTTTATTTTGTAGCATAAGTTTACCATGGATAAATCCAAGCTAAACTTGGGGCTAATGTCGGGGATATACCCTGCCATGTAACCCGGCCGGAAGTATAACCCGACCGGACTTGGCGACTCACTAATGACCCACCCTGACTGGACGACACACTAAGTGACCCGCCCGATCCTGGCGACTTATGGGTGACCTGGCAAGCGGATTAGAGGAGCGACAAGACCCGGGGGCCCAGGAGGCTCAAGGCCCAGAAGGCCGGCTTACGTTATGATAGGTTGACTTAAGAGGAAAGGCGTGAGGAATATCTCCCTTACAAGGAATCAAGACCCGGACTTGTATCCGACTTGTAGTAGAAGATAGGCTAGTCCTAATCCTATTTGGACTCGACATGTAACCCGCCCCTCTAACTTATATAAGGAGGGGCAGGGCTCCCCAAAGGGAGAGAAGCAACAAGAACAATCTCTAGGGCTAGACACAAAGAGCCGGCTTGTCGGCGACTCTCTGATGATCATAATGAGACCTAGCCACAAACAGCATGTAGGGTTATTACCGGATGATGTTTCCCAGGGCCCAAAGCTGTCTAAATCCATGTCTTGCATGTTGCGTCTCTCGTCCCGATCAACCCCTCTCAAGCTACCACATAGATGCGTTGGCCTCGCGACTAAGTCCTGACACTAAGGACATCTGCCGTGATAATTCCACGACAAGATGGGTGTTCATGGATGTCGATGTGCGCAGCCCCCTGCTCTCGCTTCTGTTGGCGCCCGCCGTTCCCAGCTCCGGTTGGGGCCACGACAAGCTTGTCGACCCACGCCTTGCCTTCGTCTGGCTTCGGTTGAGGAGGATGAAGAATCTTGGCGTGACTGCACCCATGGTGGTGAAGGAGTTCGCTTGATGATGCATTGCTCCGCTCCAGCACCATTATTAACCGATGTGGACCTTGTCCAGCAGCCAGGACCGCATGAGGCTCCAGGAGTCTGGGTTTCCCCTCGAGGCGCGTCGAACAGTGCTTGGGGTCCTGACAGGCGACCGGTCGCTAGCCAACATGCCGGAGGAGGGCTGTCTCTTGTACTATTGCTCAAACAGGTTGGAGGTCGCGAGGCAGATGCCCCCTATCGATGAGTGGGGACTGCATCCGATCAGTCTTGAATGGCCTCGCGAGAACCCTATCTCAGTGGTTCCCCAGCTTGCCACCGGCGCGGCGCTCGCCTCGAGAGATGGCGCAGTGGGGCGAGCGCTGCTGAGTACTGAGGGCACGACTGAGGTGGGGCCAATGTCGCTCGAGGCTCCTGAGGTGTTGTCTCCTGGGGCCCATGATCTTCCTCCTGAGGAAATGGTTGAGGGGACGACACTGTCCACGGCTACTGAGGCTGAAGCCCCTGAGGCCCTGGCGGGTCGCCTCAAAGCGGAGCCTGAGGGTTCCCCACAGTCCAACGCTTCCGAGGTCACTCCCTCAAGAACTTCGCCTGCCGCAGCTAGCGCTGGCGGTCGCGTCCAAAGCTTCATCCGTCTCCGACTGAGCTTTGACACGTTTTGAAATAGGAAGGGGTCTCCAAGCTGCATTGGCGGTGCCTTCCGACCTTTGAGATAGAGGAAGTATATCGCCATAGACGGGTGAGTATCTTATCTTTGTAACCCTTCAAGTCCTATCCTTCCTTCTAACCATGGTTTCTTAGGCCCCCTTCCGCTAAGGCGACGAAGTCTCCCGAGGAGCAGCCTCTTCCTGTCCCGAGTCCCCCGCCGGCCTTAGTCATCCCTCGTCATCAAGCCGCACCCAACATGAGGTTGGCCGGGGGGTAAGCGAGCCATCCTGGCACCCCGAGCCCTCGTTCTCGCCATTCCTCGTTCGTGGTTTTGCCTGGGGTGCACGGGGTGTGCCAAGGGCTCCTCCCCTGGTCATTGATGGCGGCTGGATGGCTTAGATCCTGGCCTCTCCTCCAACCAATGAGCTTCCACCCCTCCATGCCTCCTCCGAGGCTCGAGGGGCGACTAGGAGGACGCCTGCCCCAGCCCTCGGCTAGGGGGAAGCGGACCGCTTCGAACTCCTCCGCCTTCTTCTACGGTGGAGGACGGACCCGGCCACGCGCTAGAGTTTGCGCGCACGCGGGGCGCCGTCCACCACAAACTCTTCCAGGAGGCGATGGGTGCACTGACCCGTCTTGGGAAAGAACTCGTGGACGTCGATGCTCGTCTCGAGACCAAGGGCCTCCGACTGGCGGACGAATGGCGCCAACTGGGGGTTGCCATCAACCTTGGGCACCTCCAACCTGAGCATGCCAATGCTGAGGCCGAGGCAACCCTGGCTACATCGTGCACGGCCAGCGACCGGGCCCTGGAGGAGACCAGGGAGGCGGACCACCGCCGCGAGGTCGTCGAGAAGCATTGGCAAGAGCTCCAGCGCCTGAGTGCTTCCTTGGAGCAATGAATGGAAGCGCGCAAGGTTGCTTTGGCGTCGATGACGGGGGATCCACCCGATGAGGAGGAAGTCCTAAGGCGCGAGGAAGCGCTGATCCTGGAAGCGACAGAGCGCAGTCTTGTGCTCGATCGGTTGGAGACGAGGGAGTGCCAAGTCGCCCAAGCAAAGGATGTCGTCAGCGTGCGCGAGGCAGGAGCCTAGGAGGAGGTCGACCGTTGGGTTGCTGAGGCTCGCGCTGACCTCGCCAGCAGATACGACCTGAAGCTGAAGCTCGTGGAAGCCAAAGCCGCGAGAAGGAGTATCAAGCTTATGTTGAGGTTGGCTGGGGCGGAACAACGCGAGAAAGCCACCGCAGCCGCTCTGATCTCCGTGCAGGCCGAGCTGGCCTCCACCCATGCCAAGTTGTTCCCACTTCAGCGGCGGGTCACCTATGCCGAGTCCTTCGCGTAGCAGAACAGGGAGGAGGCGCTTCGCCGGTAGACGCTACTGCGCGAGCATGCTCCCATGCTTCGGGACCTCAGGACGAGGGCCAACCTGGCGCTCGGCACCATCTGCGATGAGCACGCCCCTCATCCCCATGCCGAGGATTACACCAGCCATCTCCGCTTCTTCACCGATGTCGTGACGCGCCTGGAGAGCCCGGCCGAGAGGGCTCGCAAGCTTGTGGATGAGAAGAGCCGTGGCCTCCTTGGGAACGCATTCTCCCACGTCTTCAGCTATCTCCTGCACACCAATCCTGAATTTGACTTTGACGCCGCCATTGCCCAGTGCCTGAGGTCATGCGGGGCACCCTAGCGCACTGGGTGAACGACAAGGTGGATGCTCTGGTTAGGGCCTTTGCTTCTGACGATGACAAGGTGGTGGTCGCGGCAGACGAGGGCGGCACGGTTGATGATGGTGGAGATAACGCCAGCAACGGCGCGAGTGGTCTGCCCGGAAACGGCTCGGGGGATGAGGCTAGCAACATGTCCGACTGAGCCTGTGCTCCTTTGCTTTGAACCTGCACGGAAAAGCTTGGGTCTGGGCCCTCGCGATGTAAGAGCATTTTTGGGAGGGGATCCCCTCGTGTAAATAGTCTACCATTTTGCTCCTTTGGCCAGGTTAAAAACACACTCTTGTGTGTGTGTGAGCCCCTTGCAGGTTTGTTGTCGTAACTTACTTTGGTCTGGTCGGGGCTTCAGGCTGGTTTGGCAGCTGCGGATGTGTATTTCTCCTGGGGGGGAGCCCCCTGCAAGCTTGTGAAGCTTTTAGTTTCTTGGGAGGTCCGCTAACCAACCCGAGAGGGCCTCGCGAGGAGCGAGTGTTGGAAATATGCCCTAGAGGCAATAATAAAAGGATTATTATTATATTTCCTTGTTCATGATAATTGTCTTTTATTCATGCTATAATTGTATTATCCGGAAATCGTAATGCACGTGTGAATATATAGACCATAATATGTCCCTAGTAAGCCTCTAGTTGACTAGCTCGTTGATCAATAGATAGTCATGGTTTCCTGACTATGGACATTGGATGTCATTGATAACGGGATCACATCATTGGGAAAATGATGTGATGGACAAGACCCAATTCTAAGCATAGCACAAGATCGTGTAGTTCGTTTTGCTAGAGCTTTTCCAATGTCAAGTTATCTTTTCCTTAGACCATGAGATCATGTAACTCCCGGATACCGTATGAGTGCTTTGGGTATACCAAACGTCACAACGTAACTGGGTGGCTATAAAGGTGCACTACAGGTATCTCCGAAAGTGTCTGTTGGGTTGACACGGATCGAGACTGGGATTTGTCACTCCGTATGACAGAGAGGTATCTCTGGGCCCACTCGGTAATGCATCATCATAATGAGCTCAAAGTGACCAAGTGTCTGGTCACGGGATCATGCATTGCGGTACGAGTAAAGTGACTTGCCGGTAACGAGATTGAACAAGGTATTGGGATACCGACGATCGAATCTCGGGCAAGTAACATACCGATTGACAAAAGGAATTGTATACGGGGTTGCTTGAATCCTCGACATCGTGGTTCATCTGATGATATCATCGTGGAACATGTGGGAGCCAACATGGGTATCCAGATCCCGCTGTTGGTTATTGGCCGAAGAGTTGTCTCGGTCATGTCTACATGTCTCCCGAACCCGTAGGGTCTACACACTTAAGGTTCGGTGATGCTAGGGTTGTAAAGATATTAGTATGCAGCAAACCGAAAGTTGTTCAGAGTCCCGGATGAGATCCCGGACGTCACGAGGAGTTCCGGAATGGTACAGAGGTAAAGAATTATATATGGGAAGTCGAGTTTCGGCCATCGGGAAAGTTTCGGGGGTTACCGGTATTGTACCAGGACCACCGGAAGGGTCCCGGGGGTCCACCGGGTGGGGCCACCTATCCCGGAGGGCCCCATGGGCTGAAGTGGGAGGGGAACCAGCCCCTGGTGGGCTGGTGCGCCCCCCTGGGCCCCGCTCTGTGCCTAGGGTTGGGAACCCTAGGGGAGGGGGCGCCTCCACTTGCCTTGGGGGGCAAGTCTCCCCCCTTTGCTGCTGCCCCCCTAGGAGATCCCATCTCCTAGGGTCAGCGCCCCCCCTGGGGTCCCTATATAAAGAGGGAGGTGGGAGGGCAGCCGAACCCTGACACCTGGCGCCTCCCTCCCCCCTTGCTACACGTCCTCCTCCCGCAAACGCTTGGCGAAGCCCTGCCGGAACCCTGCTGCATCCACCACCACGCCGTCGTGCTGCTGGATCTTAATCAACCTCTCCTTCCCCCTTGCTAGATCAAGAAGGAGGAGACGTCACACTGACCGTACGTGTGTTTAACGCGGAGCTGCCGTCCGTTCGGCGCTAGGATCTCCGGTGATTTGGATCACGACGAGTACGACTCCCTCAACCCCGTTCTCTTGAACGCTTCCGCTTGCGATCTACAAGGGTATGTAGATGCACTCTCCTCTCTCGTTTCTAGATGAACTCATAGATTGATCTTGGTGAACGTAGGAATTTTTTTATTTTATGCAACATTCCCCAACAGTGGGATCATGAGCTAGGTTTATGCGTAGTTCTCTATTGCACGAGTAGAACACAAATCTGTTGTGGTCGTAGATGTTGTCAACTTTCTTTCCACTACTAGTCTTATTTTGCTTCAGCGGTATTGTGGGATGAAGCGGCCTGGACCGACCTTACACGTACGCTTACGTGAGACAGGTTCCACCGACTGACATGCACTAGATGCATAAAATGGCTAGCGGGTGTCTGTCTCTCCCACTTTTGTTGGAGCGGATTCGATGAAAAGGGTCCTTATGAAGGGTAAATAGAAGTTGACAAATCACGTTCTGGCTTTATCGTAGGTAAGAAAACGTTCTTGCTAGAACCCTATTGCAGCCACGTAAAAGATGCAACAATAATTAGAGGACGTCTAACTTGTTTTTGCAGCAATTGCTTTGTGATGTGATATGGCCAAAAGTTGTGATGAATGATGAATGATATATTGTGATGTATGAAATCATGTTCTTGTAATAGGAACCATGACTTGCATGTCGATGAGTATGACAACCGGCAGGAGCCATAGGAGTTGTCTTAATTATTGTATGACCTGCGTGTCAATGATTCAATGCCATGTAATTACTTTACTTTATTGCTAAACCATTAGCCATAGTAGTAGAAGTAATAGTTGGCGAGCAACTTCATGGAGACACGATGATGGAGATCATGATGATGGAGATCATGGTGTCATGCCGGTGATGAAGATGATCATGGAGCCCCGAAGATGGAGATCAAAGGAGCTATATGATATTGGCCATATCATGTCACTACTATATAATTGCATGTGATGTTTATTATGTTTATGCATCTTGTTTACTTAGAACGACGGTAGTAAATAAGATAATCCCTACAATAATTTCAAGAAAGTGTTCTCCCTAACTGTGCGCCGTTGCTAAAGTTCGTCGTTTCGAAGCACCATGTGATGATCGGGTGTGATAGATTCCTATGTTCACATACAACGGGTATAAGACAGTTTTACACATGCAAAACACTTAGGTTAACTTGACGAGCCTAGCATGTACAGACATGGCCTCGGAACACAGAGACCAAAAGGTCGAACATGAGTCGTATGGAAGATACGATCAACATGGAGATGTTCACCGATGATGACTAGTCCGTCTCACGTGATGATCGGACACAGCCTAGTCGACTCGGATCATGTAACACTTAGATGACTAGAGGGATGTCAAATATGAGTGGGAGTTCATTAAATAATTTGATTAGATGAACTTAATTATCATGAACTTAGTCTAAAATCTTTGCAAAATATGTCTTGTAGATCAAATGGCCAACGCTCATGTCAACATGAACTTCAAAGCGTTCCTAGAGAAAACCAAGCTGAAAAATGATGGCAGCAACTATACGGACTGGGTCTGGAACCTGAGGATCATCCTCATAGCTGCCAAGAAAGCATATGTCCTAGAAGGACCACTAGGTGAAGCACCCATCCCAGAGAACCAAGACGTTATGAACGCTTGGCAGTCACGTGCTGATGATTACTCCCTCGTTCAGTGCGGCATGCTTTACAGCTTAGAACCGGGGTTCCAAAAACGTTTTGAGAAACACGGAGCATATGAGATGTTCGAGGAGCTGAAAATGGTTTTCCAAGCTCACGCCCGGGTCGAGAGATATGAAGTCTCTGACAAGTTCTATAGTTGTAAGATGGAGGAAAATAGTTCTGTGAGTGAGCACATACTCAAAATGTCTGGGTTGCACAACCGCTTGTCCCAGCTGGACATTAACCTCCCGGACGAGGCGGTCATTGACAGAATCCTTCAGTCGCTCCCACCGAGCTACAAGAGCTTTGTGATGAACTACAATATGCAGGGAATGGTGAAAACTATTCCTGAAGTATTTTCAATGCTGAAGTCGGCAGAGGTAGAAATCAAGAAAGAACATCAAGTGTTGATGGTCAATAAAACCACCAAGTTCAAGAAGGGCAAGGGTAAGAAGAACTTCAAGAAGGACGGCAAGGATGTTGCCGCACCCGGTAAGCCAGTTGCAGGGAAGAAGTCAAAGAATGGACCCAAGCCTGAGACTGGGTGCTTTTATTGCAAAGGGAAGGGTCACTGGAAGCAGAACTGCCCCAAATACTTAGCGGACAAGAAGGCCGGCAACACTAAAGGTATATGTGATATACATGTAATTGATGTGTACCTTACCAGTACTCGCAGTAACTCCTGGGTATTTGATACCGGTGCCGTTGCTCATATTTGTAACTCACAGCAGGAGCTGCGGAATAAGCGGAGACTGGCGAAGGACGAGGTGACGATGCGCGTCGGAAATGGTTCCAAGGTCGATGTGATCGCCGTCGGCACGCTACGTCTACATTTACCCACGGGATTAGTTTTAAACCTCAATAATTGTTATTTAGTGCCAAGTTTGAGCATGACCATTGTATCTGGATCTCGTTTAATGCGAGATGGCTACTCATTTAAATCCGAGAATAATGGTTGTTCTATTTATATGAGAGATATGTTTTATGGTCATGCCTCGATGGTCAATGGTTTATTCTTAACGAATCTCGAACGTAATATTACACATATTCATAGTGTGAATACCAAAAGATGTAAAGTTGATAACGATAGTCCCACATACTTGTGGCACTGCCGCCTTGGTCACATTGGTGTCAAGCACATGAAGAAGCTCCATGCTGATGGACTTTTAGAGTCTCTCGGTTATGAATCATTTGACACATGCAAACCATGCCTCATGGGCAAAATGACCAAGACTCCGTTCTCCGGAACAATGGAGCGAGCAACCAACTTATTGGAAATCATACATACTGATGTGTGTGGTCCAATGAGCATTGAGGCTCGCAGAGGATATCGTTATGTTCTCACTCTCACTGATGACTTAAGTAGATATGGGTATGTCTACTTGATGAAACACAAGTCTGAGACCTTTGAAAAGTTCAAGGAATTTCAGAATGAAGTAGAGAAACAATGTGACCGAAAAATAAAGTTCTTATGATCAGATCGTGGAGGAGAATATTTAAGTCACGAATTTGGTACACACTTAAGGAAATGTGGAATCGTTTCACAACTCACGCCGCCTGGAACACCTCAGCGTAACGGTGTGTCTGAACGTCGTAATCGCACTCTATTGGATATGGTGCGATCTATGATGTCTCTAACCGATTTACCGCTATCATTTTAGGGATACGCTCTAGAGATAGCTACATTCACTTTAAATAGGGCTCCGTCTAAATCCGTTGAGATGACACCGTATGAATTATGGTTTGGGAAGAAACCTAAGCTGTCGTTTCTAAAAGTTTGGGGATGCGATGCTTATGTCAAGAAACTTCAACCTGAAAAGCTCAAACCCAAGTCGGAAAAATGTGTCTTCATAGGATACCCTAAGGAAACCATTGGGTATACCTTCTACCTTAGATCCGAAGGCAAGATCTTTGTTGCCAAGAAGGGATCCTTTCTGGAAAAAGAGTTACTCTCGAAAGGAGTAAGTGGGAGGAAAGTAGAACTCGATGAAGTACTACCTCTTGAACCGGAAAGTAGTGCAGCTCAGGAAAACATTCCTGTGGTGCCTACACCAACTGGAGAGGAAATTAATGATGATGATCAAGGTACTTCGGATCCAGTTGCTACTGAACTTCGTAGGTCCACAAGGACACGTTCCACACCAGAGTGGTATGGCAACCCTGTCCTGGAAATCATGTTGTTAGACAACGGTGAACCTTCGAACTATGAAGAAGCAATGGCGGGCCCAGATTCCAACAAATGGCTTGAAGCCATGCAATCCGAGATAGAATCCATGTATGAAAACAAAGTATGGACTTTGACAGACTTGCTTGATGATCGGCGAGCGATAGAAAACAAATGGATCTTTAAGAAGAAGACGGACGCGGATGGTAATGTTACCATCTATAAAGCTCGACTTGTCGCTAAGGGTTATCAGCAAGTTCAAGGGGTTGACTACGACGAGACTTTCTCTCCCATAGCGAAGTTGAAGTCCGTCCGAATCATGTTAGCAATTGCCGCATACTATGATTATGAGATATGGCAGATGGACGTCAAAACGGCATTCCTTAACGGCTATCTTAAGGAAGAATTGTATATGATGCAGCTGGAGGGTTTTGTCAATCCTAAGAATGCTAACAAGGTATGCAAGCTCCAGCGATCCATTCATGGGCTGGTGCAAGCATCTCGGAGTTGGAACATTCGCTTTGATGAGATGATCAAAGCGTTTGGGTTTATGCAAACTTATGGAGAAGCCTGCGTTTACAAGAAAGTGAGTGGGAGCTCTGTAGCATTTCTCATATTATATGTAGATGACATACTTTTGATGGGAAATGATATAGAACTTTTGGACAGCATTAAGGCCTACTTGAATAAGTGTTTTTCAATGAAGGACCTTGGAGAAGCTGCTTACATATTAGGCATCAAGATCTATAGGGATAGATCGAGATGCCTCATAGGTCTTTCACAAAACACATACCTTGATAAGATATTGAAGAAGTTCAAAATGGATCAGTCCAAGAAAGGGTTCTTTCCTGTATTGCAAGGTGTGAGATTGAGCTCGACTCAATGCCCGACCACGGCAAATGATAAAGAAGAGATGAGTGTCATCCCCTATGCCTCAGCCATAGGATCTATTATGTATGCCATGCTGTGTACCAGACCTGATGTAAACCTTGCCGTAAGTTTGGTAGGAAGGTACCAAAGTAATCCCGTCAAGGAACACTGGACAGCGGTCAAGAATATCCTTAAGTACCTGAAAAGGACAAAGGACATGTTTCTCGTCTATGAGGTGACGAAGAGCTCGTCGTAAAGGATTACGTCGACGCTAGCTTCGACACAGATCTGGATGACTCTAAGTCACAAACCGGATACGTGTATATGTTGAATCGTGGAGCAGTAAGTTGGTGCAGTTGCAAGCAGAGCGTCATGGCGGGATCTACATGTGAAGCGGAGTACATGACAGCCTCGGAGGCCGCGCATGAAGCAATATGGATGAAGGAGTTCATCACCGACCTAGGAGTCATACCCAATGCGTCGGGGCCAATCACTCTCTTCTGTGACAACACTGGAGCTATTGCCCTTGCCAAGGAGCCTAGGCACATCAAGCGTCGTTTCAACTCCATCCGTGAAAATGTTCAAGATGGAGACATAGATATTTGCAAAGTGCATACGGATCTGAATGTCGCAGATCCGTTGACTAAACCTCTTCCGCGAGCAAAACATAATCAACACCAGAACTCTATGGGTGTTCGATTCATCACAATGTAACTAGATTATTGACTCTAGTGCAAGTGGGAGAATGTTGGAAATATGCCCTAGAGGCAATAATAAAAGGATTATTATTATATTTCCTTGTTCATGATAATTGTCTTTTATTCATGCTATAATTGTATTATCCGGAAATCGTAACGCATGTGTGAATACATAGACCACAATATGTCCCTAGTAAGCCTCTAGTTGACTAGCTCGTTGATCAACAGATAGTCATGGTTTCCTGACTATGGACATTGGATGTCATTGATAATGGGATCACATCATTAGGAGAATGATGTGATGGACAAGACCCAATCCTAAGCATAGCACAAGATCATGTAGTTCGTTTTGCTAGAGCTTTTCCAATGTCAAGTATCTTTTCCTTAGACCATGAGATCGTGTAACTCCCGGATACCGTATGAGTCCTTTGGGTGTACCAAATGTCACAACGTAACTGGGTGGCTGTAAAGGTGCACTACAGGTATCTCCGAAAGTGTCTATTGGGTTGACACGGATCGAGACTGGGTTTTGTCACTCCGTATGACGGAGAGGTATCTCTGGGCCCACTCGGTAATGCATCATCATAATGAGCTCAAAGTGACCAAGTGTCTGGTCATGGGATCAAGCATCGCGGTATGAGTAAAGTGATTTGCCGGTAACGAGATTGAACAAGGTATTGGGATACCGACGATCGAATCTCGGGAAAGTAACATACTGATTGACAAAGGGAATTGTGTACGGGGTTGCTTGAATCCTTGACATCGTGGTTCATCCGATGAGATCATCGTGGAACATGTGGGAGCCAACATGGGTATCTAGATCCCGCTGTTGGTTATTGGCCGGAGAGTTGTCTCGGTCATGTCTACATGTCTCCCGAACCCATAGGGTCTACACACTTAAAGTTCGGTGACGCTAGGGTTGTAAAGATATTAGTATGCAGCAAACCGAAAGTTGTTCGGAGTCCCGTATGAGATCCCGGACATCACAAGGAGTTCCAGAATGGTACGGAGGTAAAGAATTATATATGGGAAGTCGAGTTTCGGCCATCGGGAAAGTTTTGGGGGTTACCGGTATTGTACCGGGACCACCGGAAGGGTCCTGGGGGTCCACCGGGTGGGGCCACCTATCCCGGAGGGCCCTATGGGCTGAAGTGGGAGGGGAACCAGCACCTGGTGGGCTGGTGCGCCCCCCTGGGCCCCCCTCTGTGCCTAGGGTTGGGAACCCTAGGGGAGGGGGCGCCTCCACTTGCCTTGGGGGGCAAGTCTCCCCCCTTTGCTGCTGCCCCCCTAGGAGATCCCATCTCCTAGGGTCGGCGCCCCCCCTGGGGTCCCTATATAAAGAGGGAGGTGGGAGGGCAGCCGAACCCTGACACCTGGCGCCTCCCTCCCCCCTTGCTACACCTCCTCCTCCCGCAAACGCTTGGCGAAGCCCTGCCGGAACCCTGCTGCATCCACCACCACGCCGTCGTGCTGCTGGATCTTCATCAACCTCTCCTTCCCCCTTGCTAGATCAAGAAGGAGGAGACGTCACACTGACCGTACGTGTGTTGAACGCGGAGCTGCCGTCCGTTCGGCGCTAGGATCTCCGGTGATTTGGATCACGACGAGTACGACTCCCTCAACCCCGTTCTCTTGAACGCTTCTTCTCACGATCTACAAGGGTATGTAGATGCACTCCCCTCTCTCGTTGCTAGATGAACTCATAGATTGATCTTGGTGAACGTAGGAAAATTTTTATTGTATGCAACATTCCCCAACAGCGAGCGCCAGCAGGGACGAGATGTGCGCATGGGGTGCGCATGCTGCGGCCAGCCCCCGCCCGCGAGGCGCTCGGAGGGGGGGGGGGGGGAAGACAACGGACGCGAAATCTCAAAACAAAGCACAAATCCAGAAACTCACGAAGTTGATTCAAGCGAGAAAGGATGCCCCCCCACGATTGCTAATGAAAACACAACTTCAACTTCAAGAATAAAAGGCTGCAAATTCGAGCTACAAGAAAGAGGTCAAAAGCAAATAGCCGCGTCGGGCACCTAGCTAGTCTTCTTGTCTTCCAGTCTTCTCACCAGCGCGGAGCTAAGTGCTTTCACATGCCGTGAGCATAGTCATTGGGGGACAGTATCGAAGGCCAGCGCGGAGCATGGTGCTTCCACTAGGACGTGGGCGGGAGCCCCCGAGGCCCGAGGGCGGCACTTCGGAGACTCCAGGGCATGTATAGCCCCACTCATTATTATGTGAGAGTGTCACGAGCGGAGACCTTCACATGCGTGAGCCTTGCTTCATATCGCCAGACGAGGGCCCCGCCTTGTGCTTCCCTCGACCACCGTTGGGGTGTCCGGAAACCAGGACGGTGCCAAGGGGCAAAGGGGACGCCAACAGCACCCTTGGCGACCAAGGGCCCTCTGCCGGGGGGAGGCTCGCCATTGCCTCCCCGGCAGAGGGCCTACCTCCGGGCGACGCCTTGCTCCGTGTGATGTGGGGAGGGTCCTTGCTCCCGGCTCCACCCATGCAGCCCCCAACGTGCTTCCCCTGGTGGAAGGGGGACTGCTGTGTTGGGGCCGTCATCAACCGCTGTGACCTGATTCACTTGTGACCTATGGTTACGGTAAGCCTGCTCTTGAGGGATTAGTGGTACCCTATACCTGTTATCGCCGATGCGGTCGGCGAGGCTCTCGGGTGGCTCCTGGAAGGCCTCAACTTCTAGCGTCTCTTCTTCCCAACCTGGCTCGAGGAACGAGCCGAGCTCACCTTCCAGCGTGTACTCCTGGTCAATCATGAGGGGCACATAGGCCTCTGGAGCCGTTGCCCCGGAAACCTCGCTGAAATGCCCCGTGCTCCATGTTGCCTGGCCTGGCGCGCCGCTCTGAGGATGGTAGGGCAGCATCCTGCCGGGATCATGGGTGGTAAAGCCCACGCCTGCGCCCATTGGAGGAGGCACATCCGCGGTTGGTTGCCCGGCGCCGCCGGTTGTGCCGATGTCGATGAAACCTCCTAGTGCGCCCGGGGGCACGCGGGCGCGACAAGGCCCACTGTGCGATCCGGCCACAGCCTGAGGCGTAAGCAAGGAGCAGAAAGGTGGCGTACCCCTGGCTGTGGCGTCCAACAACTCAGCAACACGCTCTAGTAATGCATCTCGGCCGCGCTCCATCAGTCGGCACCGCAGCAGCTCCCGCGCCACTGTGAGCGCGGCCCTCATGTTCGCTTGTTCTCGTCAGGTGTGCGGCGTCGTTGCCATGGCATAGCTTGATGCCCTAGCGGTGCCCCGTGCGCGCCGTGGGGTATGGGCGGACGGCGCCACCCGCGCCCTACAGCATTTGGCGGTGTGCATGCCTCCTGGAGCGCAGAGTTGAGGTCTTCTTGGGCGGACGACGCCACCCGGGCCGGCCAAGCTGCCCAGTGGTCAACATTGTCTCTCAGGTCATCGGACATCGGCGCCGCAGAGTGGTAGAGGGTCTGCTGATGGAAGAGAGGCTTCAGCGCACCCCTACCTGGCGCGCCAAATGTCAGATTTTGGGTTCCGGCAAAACCCTTAAGGTTCGAACTCTGGGGTGCGCACGAAGATCTCAATCTTCCCTAGCTCACACCCTCACCGCGATCTCAAGGCTAAACGCATCGAACCCGAAGAACAAGGGACACAAGATTTATACTGGTTCGGGCCATTGATATGGTGTAATACCCTACTCTAGTGTGGTGTGGTGGATTGCCTCTTGGGCTGAGGATGAACTAGTACAGTGGAAGAACAACCTCCTAAGGAGAGGTGTTCTTGGGCTCGATGAGCTGGTGAGTGTGAGGATGGTCCGAATCTGGATCCCCCCTCCTACTGTGGTGGCTAGTCCTATTTATAGAGTCCCTAGCCCTCTCCCCAAATATTGAGCGGGAAGGGATCCTACAATGGACAAATTCGAAGGGGGACAACCAGTACAGGTTATCCTGACTAAAGGTGGTCTTCGCCTGCCAAAGGCTCTGGCAGTGACGCCGTCTTGGGCTCCATGGTGACCTCCGTCCTGCCGTCCTGCTGGTCTTGATCTTGCTGCACCGATATGGAAACCTTTGCTTGACGCCTCGGGCCTGCGCTTGCCTCTTTAGCACCAAAGAGGAAACAAGGACACTACACGCGCTGGCGCCCGCCTGGCCTTGGTCGTCATGGCTTGCGTCACAGGGACCTCGTGAGGTGCCCCTCGCCTTGATCTCTCTGCCCCTCGCGAGCCAGCCTGGTGAGGCCACCCCAAGGAGGTCTTGCATCGTCCTCCTCGCAAGGCTTGGCCCCTCGCGAGGGTCTTGAGCGTTGGCTGATGAAGATGGGCCGTACCAGGAGGCTGGTGGAGCCACGCCATGGGCCGCAGGTAGGCAAGTCTGGCGACCCCCATTCCCAGGACGCCGACAAACACCCCCTTTCGAGCATCTTCTATTGCATCAAGTAACTTATCTTCGGCTCCTTTAAGACATGCCTTTTTCGAAACCTGGCCTGTCTTCGGATCCAAACACCCCACCATGCGCATAGAACCAAGTTCTGCACCTGGGGGGGGCCAGCTCAATCTAATTGGAGTGACCTGTGCAGCATGCATCTCTTCCTCAGACTTATCCCACTTAGGCATTGCCGCCGCGTAGCCACCTGGCCCCAGCCTATGGAACTGCTCCTTTTTTGCGGCATTGACCTTGTTTTTCCTCGACCGTTCCTTAGATAATTATGATTCCTTGAATTTCACGAAAGTGGGCCAGTGTTCTCTTTGCTTCTCCAGTGTTCCCTTGAATTATGTAGTCTTCTTTCCTCCTTCAACGTACTTGGTCCATACAGTTTTCTTGTGGGTGTTGAATGCAATTGCCATCTTCCTAAGAGCAGCGTCCTTGAATTTCTGCACATCTACATCAGTGAAATGATATGGTAGGGTGAAATGTTCCATGATAGATTCCCAAAGCTTTGATTTTGCTCTGTCATCGACCCAAGTAAGATCTGGACGTTTCTTTGCTGGCTCTTTCCATTCTTGTTCACAAGAACTCCGCACTGACGAACAAACTTGTTCGCAATGTTCTTAGGCGCGCTAGGTTCACCATTAGTTTTGATGGCATCGATGTTGTACTTTACGTCGTCCTTCAACTTTTTGCCCGGGCCTCGCACTGTCCTGCTGCCTGTAGAGGATTTGCTCGATCCGGAGGGCTGAAAGAAGAAAGATCGATTCGTTAACATATCTTCAAATCAATAAAAACATGTGATGATCACCAGATGCCTACTTATATAAATATACCTCGCCGGTCTCTGTTATTTGAAGATCAACATTTTCAGCGTCATCATAATCTTAGTTCATGACTTCATCAATTCGGTCGTCGCGATCGAATATCATATCATCACCCTCCCCGGTATTGTTCAGATATTGGGAGCCGTCATCTTCTTCATTCTGATCATCTGGCCCGCGAGGGGAGCGTATGATCTCGAACAGGGCCTCTTCTCCCTCTCTGCCGGTATTGTCCACCATAGCTTTTATTTAACTAATTCAAAAGAAATATAAAACAATTTAGTATTCAAATTACAATGCATGCATGCAATGAAGTAAAAACCGAATCATAGTACATAATCTCGAATACATCATCTCAAATAATATATATATAATCTTGAATACATCATCTCGAATATTATATATCTAATACATCACTAACTAGATAGCTAATAAAGATCGAATACTACAGAAGAATCTAGGCCACCCGCGGTTCAAGCGCGGGCGGTGGACACCCAAAGAGAAGGAACCATCACCGGATCATAGCTCCGGTCATCTCCCCAAAAGAACCTGCCAGGTATTGGAGAACCTGACGTCCATAGCAGCCATGTAGCGACGGACGTGCTCGTCCTCCTCCCTGACACGGCGATGCACCACCTCCGGCTGGGCCGGCTCCCTTTGCACCGAACGTGGCCCATGCGAACGCCACCAAAGGAGCTCAGGGTCGACGACGGGACTCGGGGCCGGATTCCTCACCAAGCGGCGAACCCCTAAAGGTAGAACCTCCCAGTGCCAGCCCGGCGGAGCCCTGTCCCGGACATGGACCCTCTCAAGCAGGACGTCGTCGCGAACGGGTCAACTGCGAGGATGCGGGTCGGGCATCGTTGACGTCGAGAACAAATTCTTATGAAAAAAATTCCTATATATGCAATGTCATTTTATTAGGAAATTTTGAGCAACTTTTTCCTATGCAACTTATCCTAGTCCTTCGTCTAACAAATATATATATGGTCAACTTTTTCGTATGCAACTTTTTTATATGCAATTTTTTTCTATACTAGGATATACAACATGGTATAAAATTATAACAGAAACACTAATTATGCATCTAACACTAAAAACAGAAAAAGCAATGTCTATGCATCCATTAAAAAAATAGAAAAACAACATTACATACAAAAATTCCATACTAATTAATTAAACACTAATTATATCCATCTAACATGCATTCATACATATATACTAGTAAAAAAATAATAATCTAAAACATCTAAACTAATTAAACATACAAAAATACATATATACTAATTAACTTAAGAAAATGTGTGTGTGTGTGTGTGTGTGTGTGTGTGTGGGCTCGGGGAGGGGCGGCCATGGTGGCCGGGGGCGAGGGAAATGGGGGAGAG
>NC_041381.1:573251131-573253138 GCF_002162155.2 Triticum dicoccoides | reverse complement strand
TGGGGGCGGCGACGTGGGGACGGCGCGACGGGGACGGGCAGGGGGCGGCGACGAGGACGGGGACGGGCGCGCGACGGGGGCAGCGACGGGGACAGCGCGGGACAGGGGCGGCGGCGGCGATCGAGCGGGGCAAGCGGTGCCTCGTCGATGGAGAAACAGAGGGAGAATGAAACTTTTCCAAGTGTTGTTTATATAGGAGGGACCTTTAGTCCCGATTGGAGCCACTAACCGGTACTAAAGGTCTATTTTGGCCAGGCGGAGCGGCGGAAGGGCAGGCGTTTAGTACCGGGTTGTGACTCCAACTGGTACTAAAGACCCCCTCTTTTAGTACCGGTTGGATCCATGACCCAGTACTAAATGGGGTGCACTGGCGCAGGTGCGGTGCGGTAAGTTTAGTCCCACCTCACTAGTTGAGGAGCGCCAAGACCTGTTTATAAGCCCCGGCGGGGGCACTGGATTGAACTCCTCACTAATGCATGCCTTTTGGGCCTACCTCTCCTACTCTGCCCTGTGAGGCCTATTGGGCTTGCGGGCTTATGGAAGTAATTTCTTTTATTTATTTCTGAGTTGTTTTTTGCTGTATTTAGAGTTTCTTTGTGAATATTTCTGCTTTAGATACAAAAAATTACAAACTTTCTGTTAGTGCCAGTAGTTTTCAAATTTGAATAGTTTAAATTTGTATTATTTGAAATTTGTGCGAATCACTAGTTTGTGAATAACTTTACTTTAAAAATAGATTTTCCAGTGATTCTTTTTTCTTATGTTTTAATATTAGTGTGTTTTATCATTATATTCAACTAGCCATCAATCCGTGCATTTGCACGGGCTAGGGATTTTTCCGTTGCACACATATTTGTATAATATTCCGTGCCACCGCTTCAATCTTCATATTTTGGAATTTAATGCAAAGATAAGATACAAATTATAGGTTAAATATTTATTATTTTATTTATGGAAGGCACAAATGGTGGTTGTTTTGAGGAGAACAAATGATGCTCTTTGGCTCAACATGATTATTGAAATATCTGGGCTTGTGATTTACTAATATGCATTATAAACTTTAGAAATTCACATTTCAAATATAAAAGCGTTAATATTTATTGTTAGCTCTAAAGATTTCAATATTCCTATTTCAATACGCAATAAAGAAACCAAAAATTTATAGAATTCAGTGAAGTCCAAAATTGTAGCTACCATTTGAATCTATTCAGTTATTATTTCATAAAGTCAGTACGTTTGTTTACTTTTCTAGTTCAGTTTAAACCCGAATGACAACAACATGTGATAAACTGTCAAGAAAGATTAGTTCGGCAAAGAATCATATCAATACTTCCGACTCTCTTTCTGTATGCATGTCCATACTGTGCACAACTTTAATAGCATGCAAATTCGTCCAGATGAAATGAATATAGTTGAAATGAAGAACAGTGACAGCGTGATGTAGTAAACAGTAGAAGTATTATGCGGCAACGAATCATCAATAATTTGTACTCTCCTTTCGTATGTCCACACAACGCAGACGTTAAAAATCATTAAAAATCATCCATGTGAAATTAAGATAGTTGTATTGTTCTTCTCCTAGGAAGGTAAGAATGCAGGGAAATTTTAGATGCCATCAGTTCAGTTATTCCAATTCATACCAAACAACAACAAAACCATTTGTCTAGAACGTGACAATGGCTGTAGCCACAGTAACTAAATAATTTTCAGTAGCAAAGTTACATCTAGAAAATGTTCCAAAACATTACATATGTGGTGTCTAACTGCAGAAATCACCATATGTGGACGCAACATCTGCAACCACTATATTTTCAGAAGAATGCAGCATAAAGAAAATCACCACACTTGTATTAAGTGCAGATTTCTAGTAACGCTGCATAATCTGTTACCATTTACTCATTTGACACTATACAAAGTACATGGAAGCATTCTGGTGTTTATTAAAAAAAATATGGCATCCATAATTTCATTGTTGTTAATTCAAAAAGAATTATTTTAATCCTTAAT